>NW_016812423.1:22161-33741 GCF_001698545.2 Rhinopithecus bieti
TGTGTGTGTGTGTGTGTGTGTGTGTGAGACAGAGTCTCGCTCTGTTGCCAGGCTGGAGTGCAGTGGCACGATCTCAGCTCACTACAATCTTCGCCTTCCCATGTTCAAGCAATTCTTCTGCCTCACCCTCCCAAGTAGCTGAAACTACAGGCACGCACCACCACGCCCAGCTAATTTTTGCATTTTTAATAGAGATGGGGTTTTACCATGTTGGCCAGGATTGTCTCAATCTCTTGATCTGGCCACCTTGGCCTCCCAAAGTGCTGGGATTACAGGCATGAGCCACCACGCCTGGTCTGGATTGTTTGTAACATAAAAAAAGATAAATGTTTGAGGTGATGGATAACCCATATACCTTGATGTGATTATTACACATTGCATGCCTGTATCAAAATATCTCACATGCCCTATAAAAATATAAATCTACTGTATACTCACAAAAATTAAAAATACAAAATTTTTAAAAATTACATTGTATCCCATAAATATATACAATTATTATTTGTCAGTTTAAAATAAATATATAAACATAAAGGGCTCTGTATAGATTTTGGGTCACTCGGGGCCTAGTGCAGGTAACCTTTATGTCAGTGTGTCATTGTTCAAACAAAATGTCAACAAAAAAATTTGACTTAGAGAGTCAAATTTTTGTAATACAGCATTATCTAAAATCTATGCTCCAAGTTGACATAAACCCTAAAGCTCAATACCTCACATTTACTTTGCCCTTCACAGCTTACATAGTGCTTTCCCATACACTATTAAATCTTTCAAATACCATTGTACTTTGGACAGATTTCTAGCAGAGCACTTATAAGACTTTATTGCATCTATAATTCTATAATTATAATCTACTAAAAATCCACTGGGATCAGGAAACTGCTTATTCTCTTAGAAACCTCAGAGGACATTGCCTGATACATAAGATCAGTAAGTCAATCAAGTAATTTTGAACACTGCATTCAACACTTTTTGGAAAACACTTCTCCCAAAGATGAAGCCTAATTCCTCTTTTCTTGAGTGTGAGCTGGACTTAGTGACTCACTGCTAATGAGTAGAAAATAATCATATGTGACTTCTGAGACTACGTCATAAAAGGTACTGCATTTCCTCCTTGCTTCACTCTCTTGCATGGCTTGCTCTGGGGAAAGTCAGCTATCATGTGGTACCATCCAAGTAGCCCTTTGGAGATGTCCTTTTCTCAAGGATCTGAAGCCTCTTGTCAACAAGCATGTGAGTGCTCCATCTTGGAAGCAAAGTTTCCAGCCCCAGTCAAGCTTTCGAATGACTGCAGCCCCATGCAACATCTTGCCTACAGCCAAAAGAGATGTCAGGTCAGAACCACCCAGCTAAGCCATTCCCAATACCCAACCCACAGAAACTGTGAGTTAATACATGTCTGTTCTTTTAAGCCACTAAACTGTGGGATAATTTTCTACACAAGCAATAAATAATCTACCTCTGATTATAAGGAATAGCAATAAGAGAAATAAAATAATACTTTTCTTATTATTTATAAGAGAAATAGAAAAATAACAAAAGTAATGTGGTAGCTATTATTTATGGTTTACTATTTGAGGGACTCCACATATGCTAGAATTTCATTTGCTCTTCACAAGATTATTATAAGACGTGGTAATATTTCCATTTTACATATGCAGATTTGTAGATGTAGATTAAGTCACTTGGCTGAAGTGCTAATCAGTGGCAGTTAAAAAAATAGAAACCCATGTCTCTTTGTTTCCAAGTCCCATGCTCTTAACCACTGTGTACATTATCTCCCAATATATATTTATGGATTAAGAATGAGTGCAGGAGCCCAATTCACAATTGCAAAGATATGGAACCAACCCAAGTGCCCATCGACGAATGAGGAGATAAAGAAAATGTTATATACATAATGGAATACTACTTGGCCATAAAAAGGAACAAAATAATGTATTTCGCTGCAACTTGGATGAAGCAAGAGGCCATTATTCTAAGAGAAGTAACTCAGGAATGGAAAACCAAGTACCATATGTTCTCACTGGTAAGTGGGAGCTAAGCTATGAATATATGCAAAGGCATACGGAGTGACATAATGGACTTTGGAGACTTAGAAGGGGATACTAGTCTGGTGACCACTGCACTAAAATCTCAGAATTAACCATGATATAATTCATCCATGTAAACGGAAACCACTTGTAGCCTAAAAGCTATTAAAATTGTATTTAAAAGTTTCAAAAGAAAGCAATAGTACAATTAAAAAAAAGAATGAGGGCAAGATATTAACCAAGGTTTCGTTATAATTTGTGTGGTCCCCAGACATCTTTGCCTTCATGTATCCCTTCCTTCATTAAGAAATACTTAAAGTTATGTTAATTTAAAGACTAGTATAAGCAAGTATAAGGAAGACTGGATTCATTATAATATATTCATTACTGTTTTGTTTTTTTTTTTTTTTTTTTTTTTTTTTTTTTTTTTTTTTTTTTTGAGACGGAGTCTCGCTCTGTCACCCTGACTGGAGTGCAGTGGCCGGATCTCAGCTCACTGCAAGCTCCGCCTCCCGGGTTCACGCCATTCTCCTGCCTCAGCCTCCCGAGTAGCTGGGACTACAGGCGCCAGCCACCTCGCCCGGCTAGTTTTTTGTGTTTTTTAGTAGAGACAGGGTTTCACCGTGTTAGCCAGGATGGTCTCGAACTCCTGACCTCGTGATCCGCCCGTCTCGGCCTCCCAAAGTGCTGGGATTACAGGCTTGAGCCACCGCGCCCGGCCTATATTCATTACTGTTATATTCATTTTTCCTCTAATTTTAAAAGAAATTAAAACATTTCTATGGGTCCCTAAAAGAATTCTAGTTCTAAATAGTATGACTACTATGCCTGATGGATAACTAGGTGCCAGCATCAAATTGCACACAGAAGTCAAACAAGCAATAGCAAAGAAAAGAGAGACAGAAAAATGAATATAAAAAAAAAAAAAAACCCTTTTGATGTCACATTTTAAAAGCCAAAGAAATAATGCTTCTTCTTTTCTGAACAGTAAAGGGCAAAGGGCAGTAGGAAGTAATTGTAACCCATGGGGGTTGCTCTGGGGCGGTGAGCAGATTATACTGTACACGGGATGCTCAGAGTCTCAGTTTAACATGTTGAAAGACAAGACACCAGGGCAGGAATTAAACTTGCCCCCTGATAGAAGCAGGCAAGGCTTTTGTACTCCATTGTGTTCAGCTCTCCTGGAAAGGAGCGTTCACATGAATAGTTTTGAGATCCTGCTTTGTGGGACCCACCTTGACTGGGCTATGACTGCCTCATTCCTCTCAAACTGAGACACCCATTAGCAGAGGGGCAGGCCTCAGAAGTGAAGTCCCTGGAGACAGCATGGAGTAATGAAAACAGTGATTTTTTGTTTTTCTTTTTTGAGTCGGAGTCTTGTTCTGTCGTCAGGCACGATCTTGGCTCACTGCAACCTCTGCCTCCCAGGTTCAAGGGATTCTCCAGTCTCAGCCTCCCGAGCAGCTGGGACTACAGGCACGTGCCAACACACCCAGTTAATTTTTGTATTTTTAGTAGAGATGGGGTTTCACCATGTTGGCCAAGATGGTCTTGAGCTCTTGACCTCGTGATCTGCCTGCCTCGGCCTCTCAAAGTGTGGGATTACAGGCGTGAGCCACTGCGCCTGGCCGAAAACAGTGATTCTTAGATCTGGTCCAACCTTCAGCCTCTCTACCTAGTAACTGTGTGGTTTTGGATGAACTAGGTTTGTAGTGCCTTACCACAGTTTTCTCATCTGTAAAATGAGGGCCTTTTGGCAAAGACAGTGGTCACCAGATAGCCACATGCTCTGCTCCAATTCACTGCCAATCGTTTGCCAATGGGCTGCAAATAGTGGTGACATGTTTCCAGTTCAGGGTAAGGCAGTGAAAAGCTGGTATATCTCCATATGTAGCTCTTCTCCCACAGTATATCGGGAAGGCAAATGTGCAAGACAGCATAGCTAAAAATGATAAATGACCCTAATTCATGAGAGACTGCCTGGAAGAGAGCTATGCAGGTGGGCCACCAGACCCACATTGAACTTTAAGTCAGAGTGAAATAAACTTCTGGTTTGGGGTTACATGTTACCACAGCACGCCTTAACTTATCCTGACTAATACAGACTTAATGCCAACTTTACTGAATTGTGAGAATGAAATGAAAGGGTGAATGTAAAGCATCAGAAATGTGTCTGGAAGAGACAATTCACTCAGTAAACATTTTTTTTTCCCTCTCCACTTTCAAAAACTGCGTTTTGCCCCAAAGGATCAATCATTGCCCAAAAAGTACATTCTGATAAGACCACTTTCTTATAATACTTTAGTGTTGGGACCTAGACACAGAATTCTGAAAAAGATGAAGGTTTTACACAGCCTCATCAACAGAGGCCTTCAGGCTTCATATAGGCTCCTGTTCCCTACAGAAAACAGTAAGACACTTTGCAGAGCCTAAACTCAATCCAACTCATTTCCCCTGGAGTGTAGAAAGATGCAGGTGGGGGAAAGTAGAGAGAAAGTATTCCTAGCGCAGTGTTTTACACTTTTGTTTAGATGTCTTGTTGCCAGAAGGCTTGCCAACGTGGACTCAGGAACATTACCCAGAAGCTTGAGTGAGGGCTTGCTGTGACCCAAAGAAGCAGCATGCCCCTGAATACTACTCCATCTACAATCTCAGCATCCTGTGATTCAAGGCCCTTAGACATGACTTAGAACAATATTGCATGCTAGAGTAGTTAAGGCCCAAAGTGGGGAAGGGCTTACCCCAGGTCCTCCTGCTGGGAGTGGCTACATTTTTATACTTCCTCTGCCTCTCAGAGCTCTCTCTATCCACTAACCGACACTCCAGATTGGCCAGCGTCTCATCCAGTCACCTCTTCCTTATGTCACCTGCCTGAATGGGAGCTGTCAAAAATGAACACTAAAATAAGGCTTGGCAAGCTTTTCCAGCATCCATTTTACTCTGATTTCTCTAACTGCACATTGGATTGATGTAGCTATTAAAAGTCAGCCCTACCTTGGCAATCAGACAGAAAAGCTATAATCACCCCAGGCGTTTCCAAGGGACCTTTCAGAGAACATCATTAATTCTGAATAAAGCTCTCCCTCACCAACACTTTCCAATTATAGTCTTGACATTCCTATTTTATGCTGCAAAATTCCTCTGCCATTTAATGAAGAAGAAAAAAGGCCTACTTTTAAAATCGCATGTATTTGTCTGGTAGCCTAAGTATCTGAGTTAATTTTCCAAAATTAAAACAAAACTAGCAACAAAAAACTTTCCTTGTTTTTTTTTTTTTTTTCCTCTTCCATGCACTGCTTCCCTCCCCCATGTATTGTATCTGCAAAGGACAATAAATCCTGTTAATCTAAAGGACTGGGAGCATGTTAATTCAAATACCTGAGACCCTCAAAAGGGAAAGTTGAGGCTTCCAGAGTGAGAAGGATGCTGAGCAACTATTAGATCCTGGCCAAAAGGCAGAAGCTTCAGACAGAATAATAAATACGGTGAGAGAAGATCTGCTGATTGCAATTTTGCTCATCTCATTACATTTCTAGCATTGTCTTCCTGCTCCTTATGGATTGCCAGGCAATATCCTGTTGAACCCCTTCTTTCTCCAGTCTGCCACCCAGTGTATGCCAGCCACTATGCCAGGGGCTTTACATTCTTCATCTCACGTAATCCTCACCAAGAGCCCTATGAATGAGGAATGAACATGTTTAAAGATGAAGAAATGAGACCCACAGATATTAAGCAGCTGTCCTAATGTCCCAAGCTGGGATTTGAATCCATGGTTCTCTTTCCTAAATCACTAGAGGATAACTCTGGGGTTGAGATAAGAAAAGTAAAGTGACACCGATTATTATATTTTAAAATCCTCACTTTTCCCCTTGGCAGGGTGCTGGCTAATAGAGTTGGGGGATAGTCTCTGAACTGCAGGGGATAGACTGGGGTACCGTAGAGACAGAAAATAAGGTGTGATTGACCACAGGAATTTCTGCAAGACGAATTCCCAGTCCACTGCATCCCCTCTAGGTCTAGTTGGGACCAGGAAGTCGCGGCTCCAGGACTCACATGGACACGGGCATTTCAGGGGGTAAAACAACAGATAGTGCAGGTAACAGGCTGTGCCCTCATCGCTACTGAGACAGGCTGAACCTACAAGCCCCACCGGCCATATCGTGCGCCCTGGGTCGGTGTCAGATCCAGCTCCCTAATGTGCAGATGGTGAAACCTTTTCCTCTGCTCGCACCAAGTACGCAGCTGGCGAAGCCCTCGATTGCGTGCCAGATGCGCCGGTGACTAGCCCCTCGGTGTACACTTCAGAAGAACTGATGGCAAACTTTTCCTCGCGCGCCCCAGGTAGGAGCGCTCTCCAATCGTACAAGCTTCCGCCCACTCTCCCCATTCGCCAAGATGCCTCTTTCTCTAGCAAACCCTTCCCCAAAGCAACATTCCGCAGCCCACCCCTCACCTGCATGGTGGCCGGCAACTGCAGCACAGCTCTCCGGCGGCGGCCGAAACTAAACTTGGCTGCCTTGTAGATCTTCCAGTAGACGAACAGCACCACGCCAAGCGGCAGGTAGAAGGCGCCGCAGGTGGAGAAGACGGCATAGGAGCGTTCCTGGCTCACCTGGCAGCGCTGGAGCCGAGCGTCGTACACCTCGCCCCAACCAAAGAGCAGCGGCGCGAGGGCGATGAGCGCAGAAAGCGCCCAGGTGAGCGCGATCATGAGCGCCGAGGCGCGGCGGCGGGTGCGCAGCGTGTACTGCACGTGGCGCGTGATGGTCCAGTAGCGGTCCAGGGCGATGGCCGCCACGTTCCAGATGCTGGCCGTGCAGCACAGCACGTCGAAGGAGATCCACACGTGGCACAGGCTCCGGCCCAGTAGCCAATGTCGCCCGGTCGACAGCTCACTCACCAGGCTCAGTGGCATCACCAGCGCTGCCACTAGTACGTCCGAGACAGCCGTCGAGGTCACCAAGTAATGCGGCACGCGATGGAAGGCACGGACCCGCAGGATGGTGACCAGAACCAGCAGGTTCCACAGGAAAGTGGCGGCGATCAGCAGCACTAGTAACGTCACCACCAGCACCGTGAAGACAGAGAAGGTCGGCTCCCGACCCGGCAGGACGGCATTACCCGGGGTCGAACTGAGTATCCCGCTCGGGCTTGGGCTACTGCTGCAGGTCTTGGGTCCCAGGGCAGGGGCAACGCTGGCGGTGGCCACTGAAAGTTTAGCGGCTTCCATGGCCCTCGGGATCGCAGCTCCAGGCAGGGAGCGCACGAGTTGTCAGTGAGCTTGGCGTGGACCGGGCAGGTGGGGGCGTGGAGGGGGTACTGCCTGCTGGGGGAGGGTAGGAGAGGGTTGCAAGTCGTCCTACCCTGGTCCCTCCTGCGGGCAACAGCCCACCTCTGGCACTTAAGCCTGCAGTCCCCGTAGACCCTCTTTTCCAGTAGAAAGGGTAAAAGAGCAGGACCCCTCAGTCTAGCTCCCCCTCACCAGTCCCTCCCACCACCTCTCTTAGCGGTCCCGGGTGCCACCGACTGTCAGGGGGCTGGGAATCAGCGCGGCCGAGTGACCCAGCTCAGGTTGTGCTTGGAGAGTTGCCCCCTCCCCCACCCAGCGGCGGCGGGAGATGAGCTGCACCTGGAGTGGGCAGGGGTGGGCGGAAGCCGGTGGGGGGTGGCTGGAGAACCCACCAATAGGAGCCGGGCCTTCAACTCTGTCCCCGCTGGTTTCCCAGCCTCTGCAAAGCAGAGAGAATCCTAACTGAGGTAGTCTCCGCGAAAGGTTTACAATTGGGGAGAAAGTCCCTTGCCGTCACCTCCGCGGACCCCTCGCACCTGCTGGTGGCGCGGTTTGACACTGGGAAACAAGGGTACCGCCCTGCCCCAGCCAGGGGCTTCTGGTTTCCTGTCATCTCGATTCTACCTATACCTGAAGTAGGAAACCCATGTATTGGGGTATGCGAAACAGAAAGCTCCTAAGCCCAGCCCCATCCTGCCGCTTCGTTTCCAGCAGTCTGCCCGGCGAGGGCTTGGTAGCGCCTTGAGAAGTTCATTCGCTGGCTGTATGCGGAAAGAACGCGGCTTCTGAGCAATCTGGCAGAGATCTGGAAGAGGGACACTTTATACCATCATCTTCGCCAGTTCTAACCTCCCCCATCATGTCCCCACCTCCAACATACGCACACGCTCCACCCAGCCCTGTCCTTTCAGTTTCTGACGTTCCTGACCTATATGTCTTCACATCCAGGTTCAAACTGGAGTTATTTTTGTTGAGCCTTGGGCAAAAGTAGGAACCAATTAGAAAAGTGAAATTCCCCCAGCCTCTCACACTTAAAAAATACTTCAATCATTATTAACTCAATCTCAATCTGTGTTCCTGGGAGTAGAATAGAAACACAAAGAACACAGAGCCCAAACCGCCCCTTCTCTTGTCAAGGTGAGAAGGGTTAGACCTCAAGCAGGCTGACCTGGCTGGTGCCTGAATGACCTGGGAATGGGGGAGAAAGGGGCTATGAAACTTACAAGGTGCAAACCCCAAGAAGCAGGTTTGGACTTGATCATGGAGAAAGCTGGAATTGAGAAGATTTTGAGAAAATCGACCTGCTGAAGAGAATGTGTTAGAAGAAAAGGAAGACTAGCCTTTGAAATATTTTTATAATATCTCTTCATTTTATTGAACAAACATTATAATAAGAGCAAAGAATATTAGAAATGTAAAACATTCATATTGCACTAGCCAGATGTATCATGTGCTTTTACTTCCATCTTTTGTCCCTATCCACATACTTTTTCTTTTCTTTTTGTGATGGAGTCTCGCTCTGTCACCCAGGCTGGAGTGCAGTGGCTCACTGCAAGCTCCACCTCCCCGGGTCACGCCATTCTCCTGCCTCAGCCTCCCGAGTAGCTGGGACTACAGGCGCCCATCACAACGTCCCGCTAATTTTTTTGTATTTTTAGTAGACATGGGGTTTCACTGTGTTAACCAGAATGGTCTCAATCTCCTGACCTCGTGATCCGCCCGCCTTGGTCTCCCAAAGTGCTGGAATTACAGGCCTGAGCCACTGCACCCCCCTCCACCTATATTTTTTATAGGTAAAATCAATTTTTTATTTTGCAGATTTCTGTTAGCACTTTTTGTGTTATTATATATTGTCTTCATAGTTCCACTTTTTATAGGGTACCATTTATCAGTTGGGAGACTCTGAGCAACTTAGGCTTTCTGAGACACACTTTCCTTATCTTAAAAGTGGGGATAATTATACTTGTCACGAGATCATTATAAAACTAGAGTTAGAGCCAGTAGCACAGGATTAAGTGTTCAGTAAATGATGACTGTTCCTGCTCTTTCTAACTTCTAGTCTAAACCTTAGATTCAGTTATCTTCTGATCTTTGAGGTAGATTATATTTTTAGATAGTTTTATTCTCTAAAATGTTTGTAACAACAAAACACTTTCACCACTTTATTTCAGTTGATCTTACCCACAGTCATTTTAGGCATCATTCTCATTTGCAGAAGAAGAAATGAAGAGAGATTTGTTGACTTTCTGCTATGGACATAATTGTGTTGCCCTAGATTCATATATTTAAGCCCTAACCCTCAATGTGCCTGTATTTGGAGAGAGGGCCTACAACGAGGTAATACCCTGATATGATAGAATTAGTGTCCTTATAAGGGGCACCATAGACCTCACTCTGTCTCTCCTTATCATGGAAAGACACAGTGAAAAGGATTCTGCCCACAAGCCAGGAACAGGGTACTCAGTAGAAGATGAATCTGCTGGTAACTTGATCTTGGACTTCCCAGCCCCTTAAACTGCAAGGAATACATTTCTGTTGTCTAAGGCACCCAGTCTAAGGTGTTTGTTATAGCAGTCTGAGCAGACCGAGATACTTGCTTTGAGACTGATGGCTGGTACTCAGCTCTCTGACCCCCATTTCCCACCCCTCTATCCTACCACTCTTTCTTTTCATAGCTCTTCACAGAAGTGACATCATATTATTATTTAATTCCCTTTCCATTATCTAGATGACTTCCCCCACTAAAGTATAAGCTCTTCTTGGGGAGGGAATTCGTTCACTGAAATATCCTTAGCATCTTGTTCTGTGCCAGGCACATAGTAGGTGACTCAATACGTTGGAATGAGTTAAACAAATGAATGAGGCATTGTTGGGAGACGTGGTTCATAGGCCCTGAGCATCCCCTGAACCTTCTCCTCATGTGTCCCAAGAATGCAAGGCCCTGACTGCTCATTTCCTAGGCCATTCCTGAGTGTTGTGTTTGTAGCGAGCAACCTTAAAAGATGAAGTAACCTCTCCTCTGGACAAGGGGCAAGCTTGCTTCCACTTAATGTTCAAGTGGTGAATCCCAAGCTCAGCATTTCTCTCTGTGACTCTGCTCACTACTGGGTAGGCATTCAGCATGACATGAGAATTGGGAAACATGGAGAGCTATCACAAACAAAGATGAAGCTCTGGCTATGGCTTTTGCCTAGAGTATTAAAGTTTGTTGTCTCTGACTCAGTAGTCTAATGTCTTCTGCCAGCGTCTATGAAATTGTAACAGGGTAGCTTGTTAGCTTGCAAGTAGGGTAAAACCTCAACCCTGCACAGTGCACGACAGGCATTCAGTTTACTGATTTTTTTTTTTTTTTTTTGAGACGGAGTCTCACTCTGTCGCCCAGGCTGGAGTGGAGTGGTGCGATCTCGGCTCACTGCAAGCTCTGCCTCCTGGGTTTACACTATTCTCCTGCCTCAGCCTCCCGAGTAGCTGGGACTACAGGTGTCCACCACCTCGCCCGGCTAGTTTTTTGTATTTTTTTTTTTTAGTAGAGACGGGGTTTCACCATGTTAGCCAGGATGGTCTTGATCTCCTGACCTCGTGATCTGCCTGTCTCAGCCTCCCAGTTTACTGATTTTTAAAAATTACAATTAGCAATTTTTTTCTCTTTTGGGTTTCTTTTCTTTTTTTGTATCTTTTTTTTTTCTTTTTTTTTTTTCTGAGATGGATTCTCCCTCTGTCACCCAGGCTGGAGTGCAGTGGTGTCTTCTTGGCTCACTGCAACCTCTACCTCCTGGGTTCAAGTGATTGTCCTGCCTCAGTCACCCAAATAGCTGGGATTACAGCCATGCACCACCACGCTGGGCTAATATTTGTATTTTTAGTGCAGATGGGTTTCACCATGTTGTCCAGGCTGCTCTCAAACTCCTGACCTCAAGTGATCTGCCTACTTGGTCCCCCCAAAGTGCTGGGATTACAGGTGCACTGCCTGGGTTTGTTTTCTTGATACATTTTCTCCCAAATTTAATTATGGAGTTAAAATATAGGAATGGTGTAACTGTTCTTTTACGCATTTTCAAATTGTACCTCAGAAAAATTTAATGGTGTCAGTTTTCTTAGCCCTGGCTTTAGAGAAACAAAAAAAAAAGAAACGAACAGCCTTGCTAAAGCAAATCTTTTTATCATTAAAAACAATATTTAATTGGTGTATAATGATGTGTTTTGGCTTGTTTTTTTTTTTTTTTTTTTTTTTTTTTTTTTTTTTTTTTTTTTTTTTTT
>NW_016812423.1:33933-40423 GCF_001698545.2 Rhinopithecus bieti
ACTTTTTATTTTATTTTATTTTTGAGACAGAGTTTCACTCTTGTTGCCCAAGCTGGGGTGCAGTGGTGCGATCTTGGCTCACTGCAACCTCTGCCCCCGGGTTCAAGCGATTCTCCTGCCTCAGCCTCCTGAGTAGCTGGGATTACAGGTGCGCACCAACACGTCCAGATGATTTTTGTATTTTTAGTAGAGAAGGGGTTTCGCCACATTGGCCAGGTTGGTCTCAAACTCCTGACCTCAAGTGATCCATCTGCCTCAGCCTCCTGAAGTGCTAGGATTACAGGCATGAGCCACTCTGTCTGGTTTGATTTGCATTTTAATTGCTAAAATGCTACATATTTGTATATGGTGTTTATTATCTATGTATTCTCGCATAAAAGTTGTTTATTCACTTTACTCTATAAAGGAATATGGGTGTTGATTTAATGAATATTTATCAACTTTAATGCATTTAGATAACATATTTTAATAAGTTTTTTGTCACATAATTTCTCTTTATTACTCTTCGTGTTTATTACATTTTGTTGAACAATTTTTTACATAATAAAACACATTAATTCTTGTCCCCATTAATATATTCAACTTAGTAATCATAAATCACTTTCCTATCCTCCATTTGTGTTATTAAAGTTTATGACTAGATTGAAAGTGTGATTCTTTGATCCACCTGAGGTGGTTGTTGAATGTAGCAGGAGATGGTGGCTTGGCCCTCTCACCTGCATGTTGTGTATAATCGTTTTTGTTTTGTTTTGTTTTTGTTTTTGAGACAGAGTCTTGCTCTGTCGCCCAGGCTGGAGTGCAGTGGTGCTATCTCAGCTCACTGCAAGCTTCGCCTCCCAGGTTCAAGCCATTCTCCTGCCTCAGCCTCCGAAGTAGCTGGGACTACAGGCACCTGCCACCATAGCCTGCTAATTTTTTGTATTTTTAGTAGACACAGGGTTTCACCATATTAGCCAGGATGGTTTCAATCTCCTGACCTCGTAATCTGCCCACTTCAGCCTCCCAAAGTGCTGCGATTACAGGCGTGAGCCACTGTGCCCGGCCATGTTATGTATAATCTTATCCAGGGAAGGGACTGATTACTGAGGGCAAGACATCTTGGTCATACAAAAACAGGTGTGATGCTATCCTGATCCCAGAGGCCTTTCATCTATCACAGAATAAAATCTATTTATTCACAATGCAGCAAAATGTGCTAACCATTGATTAGCAGTACAAACAAGGGTTTCTGGCCTTGCTGGGGATAGAAATCACTTCCAATGAGGAGGATCAGAGAAGGCCTCCGAGGGAGGCAACTTTTGATCTGAACCTTAAATATGAGGAAGACTTTCACCAGCAAGTATGGGGAGCAGAGGAAGGAGGCATACTTGGTGAGAGGAGGGTGAGCAAATGCCTGGAGGCAAAAGAACAACAAGAAAAAAAAAAACCCAAGAATAATCAGGGAGTACCCAATGTTGACTAGATGGCTGTTCATTCACTTCAGGCTTGTCAATTTTTGATTTTAAAGAAAGTATACATAGAACATTTCTATCACTTTCACTTAGCTGATTCTTTGCCTTTAGTAATTCCATGTATCTCCCATGGTTACCTTTTTTGCTGTTATTAAAAAACATTCATTCTTCGATATTATTTCCCTTGTGTGTTCTTCCAGATGATTTTTAATATTGTTTTATCAGGGCTTTTTTATTTCTATTTGCTCATTGAGTCTCAGACCAAGTGTTACCCCTTTTGAAAAGGTGGTCTTGATCCCTACATCTGCCCCAGTCCCAATCCTAGCTGGTGCCCCTGCTGTGACTGACGCCAGAAGCTGGTGCTGACACAGGGAAGCACTTCTGCCTCTCTACTAGATGGCAGGCTCCCCAAGGATATGGCTGGACACCAAGCGTCTCTCAGCTTTCCCTGCCATGCACCCCACTTCCACCTCACCCAAGGCCTGGCTCAGGCCTAATAAACTCACATGAATGAATGAATGAGGAAAGATACGAAGAGAACCAAGAACCAGCTTACTGAGGATGGAGAACAGTTGAGGGTGTTTAAGGATATCAGGGAAGACATCTGGTCTTCGAAGCTGAGAAGAAGCTATCTAAGCATAAAGTCAAGTGGAATTAAAGAAACAGCACAAGAGAAGGGAGGGCATATACCGAGTTTTGGTTCTTTTCAAAGGTTTGTAGGCAGGGAAGGCATTAGGGCAGGGTCAAGACAAACTCCTGTACCACAGCCCAAACATCACCTCCTCAGAATGGCCTAATTCATGGGTTCTCAAACTTCAGCCAACATCAGAGTCACCTGGGAAGCTTGTTAAAGCAGATTGCTGGGGCCACCCCAGAGTCATATCTGAGCTGTAATGTGATGAGTCCCCCATCAGATTACTTAAGGGTATATGTCTGCTGCCAGAACCCTAGAGGTGATGAGCCAAGACCATGGTGCCCCACCGAGGGGCAGGTGTCCCTGGTAGCTCAAACATCCCAGGGAGTATCTGAGACCCTACTAAGGAAAACAGTGCCATCACACACACACACACACACACACACACACACACACACACACACACACAGAGTAGGCAAACAGCCAGAAAAATTAGCTTAAAACTGCTTAGAGATTGGAGAGGGTACATATCTCTAGAGCTGCCCTGCTGTTGCCCAGGAATGCCTTGTATGCAAGTCTTAATAAAGTCATCTACTCACCAAGCTGTACTTGTTTGAGTCACTTTTTGGTTTCTATGTTTCCTCTCAATTTGGGGAATGGTTTTTCTGTATGATTCTGGGTTTTTCTCATTGTATGGGCTAGGGGCCAACAATTTACATTCCTAACAAGTACCCAGGGGATGCTGGTCCTACTGATCCAGGGACCATGCTTTGGGAACCATGGGTGTAAATAGGGTTCTCAGTCATTCTCTATCTACTTTCCATTTCCCTATATAACCTATTAACTCTCACTGTATGCCAAACACTGTTCTAAGCATTCTCTGTAAATCAAAACACTCAGTTTTTACACAATCTTGTGAGATACTTTTATTACCTCCATGCCACACATGAAGGAAGAATCAAGAGTAATTAAGTCATACCCCCCCACATCATGTAGCTAAACTCTAAAGTCCGTTGACCATAAGAGGAACTTTAAATGCTCTGAAGAAGCCAGATAGGGTCTGACTATCTGTTGTGGATCTTGGACAAGCCACTTACCTCTGCCTCAGTGTCTTCTAAAATGGATATTATAACAGCACAAATCTCATAGGGTTGTTGGGAGTATTAAGTGAATCAATTCACAAGGGCTGTTATTATAATTATGATCTGAAATATATATGATATCTTAAAGGTCTTCCCTCCCAACTAGAACATCAATTCCATGAGAAGTTGTCTTGGTTGCTAGAAACTGGAACAAAACTTGGCACACATTAGACTCTCAATAAATATCCCTTGGGTTGTCTTTTGTCAAGTAAACTTTTCTTTTTAGATCAACGTTATTAATACTTTTGAGATTCAGCTTTTATTGTATTTATGTATGAACATATAAATGTTTTTACTACCTCCTCCTGGGTCAGGGATTCTCAACATAAGCACTATTGAGATTTTGGGCTGAATAATTCTTTGTTTTTGGTGTGGGGGGCACTATCCAGTATGTTGTAGGATGTTTAGCAGCATCTTTGTTTTCTACTTCCTGTATGCCAGTAGCCACCCCCGACCCCACCAGTTATCTCCTAGGAGCAGATTCAAACCTGTTGAGAACGACTGATGTAGATAATTCAGACGTCTCTAGCTGGTATGTCCTCTCTTAAATGTCCCGTTCGACCAGGAAGTCTTAGTCCTACCAGGTTTCCCTCCTGTGGTTTCCCAGAAAAAGGTCTGCAGCACTGGCCGGGCCCTGCCTTAGTGCCCTATGTGAGAATCAATGTTTTTTACAAGGAATCAGAGAAAACCACCAGACACTGGATATGGCTGTTCCAAATGACAATTTTGGAAGGGTTAAACATCTCCTTAATACAAAGGCCCTTGAGGATTTCTCTCCACCCTCAAGTTTGAGCCTCAACTCCTCAGACCTCACATTCGAGCCCATTTCCAGGGTATCTGGCACCTAGAATGTCTACTCCCATCAGAAACAAACGATCCTTCTAAGGCCTTGCCTTAGTCCCTCCCCTTTCCTAGACAATGCAAAACCTCCAAAAGAGGGACCTTTCCTGAAGTCAGAGTTATTAAATCTGCCAGGATACCTGGTGTGTGAAGTTTAAAAAAGAAAGCATGTGATGAAGACATGCCACCGCATCCTTCCTACTCCCATCATAGCTTCATTCTGCTACTAACCACACAGATGGGTAAGTTCCTGAACAAGAATGTCTGTGTACACACACCAACACACATGCACACCTACACACACCTCTGAGGAACAAGCAAAAATTTTTTAGGGATAGTCTAAGTCCACATTTAGATAAATTTTTTTCCCCTAAAGGGAAAGTGATGAGCAGAGAAGCATGCCACATATAGAGAAATGCTATTTTATGGGGCCAAGCAGCCCATTTTCCTTCCTTGATGCTCCTAAACCTCTTCGTTCCAGAAGGGATTGCTGCTTTACTTTGGCATTACCAAAAGGCTTAGACAAAGAAATTGTTTGACGTCACAGGTGAAATTCAGACCTCTGCCTCCAGAGAAACTGAAAAAATGCCTGCCAACTTTAGCCATCTTTCTTCCTCAGCCACTGCTTGTCTTCATCAAGATTTTAGAAAATCATGTGGAGAAAAATAAAGTTATATACACAAAAAATCCTGTACATGGTTGTTTATAGCACATTTATTCATAATTGCATACTTGCCAAAACTTGGAAGCAACCAAGAATAAAACCAAAATCATTTGATCTAGTCTCAGTCAGGTACCCCATTATATCTTCAGTTGGAAATAAATGGATGCACATCCTCTACACATTAATACAGGCCATAATGTCATCTGCCTTCATAAAACTGTTTTAACCTTTAATTATATTTTACACTGAAATTTAATAGTTAAAGGCACACTCCTCTCCTATGTTATAAACTACTGTTGTTGGCACTCAAGCAAAAGAGTTTTGCTCTATATGCGGAAATGGATCTGGGCTTGATGTTGGTTCCAGCCTCCTCACTGTCGTGGATTTGCTTTAGAATAAAAGTGGGTAGAAATCCTTTCTCCAGATAAGCAATGGGCTTATCTCCAACCCACTATCAAAGCAGTGTTAAGGATCAGATGGAGATAGGAAAGAAAAAACAAGTTCAAGGAAACACCTAGGCAGGATTGGCATTGGTTTTCCTATTGTGTGTGGGTGTTGAAGCTAATTTGTTTGCAGGAACGTGGGGAGAGATAATGCCTTCGAGTAATTGTTCCTCCTACTACTCTTGGAGTTTTAATTAGCAGATGGGCTCCTTCCCCCACCACCTTGCCAGCTGCTTTCTTTTCACATGACCAAAGGTAGTTTTTTAAAAATTTCCATGCATTCAAATCTCAGCTCTTAAAATGCCCTTTTTCTTGTGAAAAGATCTCTAATGAAGACTCTGGGTCAAGAATGAAAAGTTTCCCAGAGTAAGCGATGATAATAAAGACCACCCAATAACTGCAAGCATCCTGCACAAACAGGTCACATCCCAGGGGAGGGGACTCCACTGGGTCTGAAATTCTTACTGGCTCATCTTTCCACCTGTTGGGCTCTCCTCCCTCCCCCATCAGGAGGGGTGAGGGGATAGAAGCAGGATAAGGTGGGGAGAGAGACGAGCATGTAGAGTGTATGTCTCAGCTGATCTTTCCCGCATTTTAAGCTGCTTGTAGGAAGGCGAAATTGGGAAGGAGGCCTGTAATGCGGTCGAGAATTACCCACGTTCCCCCTGCAGGCTAATTTACTCCCCTACTCAGAGCTGTGTGAGGTTCAGGTTAGCCAGGACCAGGGAATTTAGTCCCAGATCCTGTAACTGAACCATCAGGCCTGGAATAACCAGTAGTTGCAATTTCTAACTAACTTCGGAGAAGCAAAATAAAAAAGTGCTTAAAAACCAAAATGATTAAAAGAACCCCAAGGCTTGTAATTTGGAAATGTCAATTAGGAAACACATCACTGAGAAAAGTATAGATTAGAAAAATAAATCAAGACAAGATGATACTTGTAAGTTTAATGTCTAGATTAATAGGATGACTATAGAGGGCCATAAAGAAATATCTGACTCATGCATTCCTTGTCGGTGAATGAAAGCAATAAAGTTTTAGAGAAAAGCATGAAATATTTCAAAAAATGCGTGAGTTGGGCGCGGTGGCTCAAGCCTGTAATCCCAGCACTTTGGGAGACGGGCGGATCACGAGGTCAGGAGATCGAGACCATCCTGGCTAACACTGTGAAACCCCGTCTCTACTAAAAAATACAAAAAACTAGCCGGGCGAGGTGGCGGGCGCCTGTAGTCCCAGCTACTCGGGAGGCTGAGGCAGGAGAATGGCATAAACCCAGGAGGCGGAGCTTGCAGTAAGCTGAGATCCGGCCACTGCAC
>NW_016812423.1:40702-64569 GCF_001698545.2 Rhinopithecus bieti
AAAAAAAAAAAAAAAAAAAAAAAATTGCATGAGTTTAAGTATAGATTCTAAGAAAAACCCCTCATTCACTATCTTACTTCACGTTCTGTGATGAAAATTTCAATTCTGCCCAAGACCCTGGGGCCAAGGTATTCTGATTTCTGGAAACCCTTGCCTTTCTTCTCCTCCAGGGAGTTTCTGAAACGAATTCAAATTCACCAGCTGCACAGAAAGGTTCTGGTGGTTCCTGTTTCCCTCGTGTGCTGACTGGCAGCCGTAAATGAACCTCGGAATTCGGAAGGAGGGAGTAATACTTTCAAGTTGCCCAGGTTCCCTCAGTGCTCCCTAGCTTTCTCCGCCCAGACTCTCTTCTCCTGTATTGATCTTTCTCTTTGCTGGAATTTGATTTCCTATGGGTGGTAGGAGAGAGTCATTACCACGCCTCCTCCTCAGAGTTTCTTTGATGTTTATAATTTCTGATTCCAGCACATTCCACGTACATGCTTTTAATCTTGCAAAATCTGAACTTTTTTTCTGGACTTTATAGAAATCCAGTCTCTGGATCCCCTTCCTCTGAGCAAACTTACCTTTCACTTTTTTTTTTTTTTCTTTTGAGACAGTTTTCACTCTTGTTGCCCAGGCTGGGGTGCAATGGCGCCATCCCAGCTCACTGCAACCTCCGCTTCCTGGGTTCAAGTAGTTCTCCTGCCTCAGCCTCCCGAGTAGCTGGGATTGCAGGCGTGTGCCACCACACCCGGCTGATTTTTATATTTTTAGTAGAGACGGGATTTCGCCATGTTGGCTAGGGTGGTCTCGAACTCCTGACCTCAGATGATCCACCTGCCTTGGCCTCTCAAAGTGCTGGGATTACAGGCGTGAGCCAGCACGCCCGGCCGGCTTTCATCTTTAAAAATGCAGTTTGTGCAATGGATTATTTTCCTACTGTGAAATTTTCTTTTGGTTTCTAAGGGTTATAGAGAAAACAGAAGACTTTCAAGGTCCTTGTTCTTTTTGCTCCCACTGTTCTTTCAGCATCTCCACATTCTTACCCAGTAATGATGTGACCCAAGGCTTGGTTTGCTGTCACTGAGTGAAGAAAGAAGGGGAGCTCTGGAGCCCAGCAGATGCAAATGCCTGCCTGGTCACCACCAGGTTGCTGGTGCAGTCACTGTGGGCGGGAGGCTTCATTGCTCTGCACATTATTCCCATGGCCTTCTTGCAGCTCACCTCTGTCCTATAGGGAGTGACTGCCTTGGCACACTCTGTTTCAAATAAGACCTGACAAGCAAGTGTGATGGATGTTTTCCTTTCTTTCCTCTTCTTCCTCCATTCTCCTCCTTTCCTTTTGTTCTCTTTTTTTCAAGGCCATCACAGTTGACACCAAGATCCCCCTTTCAGGACTGAAGGACTGAGTAGTCCGTCCCTCCCTGTATTAGTCCATTTTCATGCTGCTGATAAAGACATACCTGAGACTGGGAAGAAAAAGAGGTTTAATTGTAGTTACAGTTCCACATGGCTGGGGAGACCTCAGAATCATGGCAGGAGGGGAAAAGCACTTCTTACATGGCGATGGCAAGAGAAAATGAGGAAGAAGCAGAAGTGCAAACCCCTGATAAACCCATAAGATCTCATGAGACTTATTCACTATCATGAAAGCAGCACAGGAAAGACTGGCCCCCACGATTCAATTACCTCCCCCTGGGTCCCTTTGTGGGAGATACAATTCAAGTTGAGATTTGGGTGGGGACACAGGCAAACAGTATCACTCCCCTTCTTGGCTGCTGGGAAAGCTTCCACAAACAGCCTCTTTTGGAATCACCTCACACGAGGCTACTGCCTGTTTCAGGAGCAACCCTCAGACATAATCAACACAGCATATAAAGGCCCAGGCCGCAGCCCCAACTTAAGGCTCAGAAGGGTCTGACCAGCTTCAGAACTTCCCAGTGGGGTTAGCTGCAATTTTTGTCAAAACTGTCATGCCTCAGCTTCCCCTTTGGCCCACATCTTCCTTCATTCCCTGCATACCAATCCCCATCTCAGTGTCCGTGTCCTAGGGAACCTGACCTACAAGAATCATGATGAGGTAGGATAAAGAAGATACAATTCAATGGACAAAAGAAATGTACGCTCAACAGGTCCATCACGATAAAAGATCGTGACAAATGAAAGGTCATAATTTAGCATTCCATTCAAACAACATATTTATGAGGAAAAAAATCAATGATGAAAAAAATCAATAGGAGACAGTAGTCGGGGAGGCTTCCTGGAGGAGGTGGAATGAGAGCTGTTGTTCATGGGTAGTAGGACTTGAAAAGGAGCAGGAACAATGCTGAGGACTTTAGGTAAGAGAATTGCTTAAGCAATTTGAGAATGAACATCCCTAGTTTGTGACACGGTGAGTTTTATGTGGGCAAAGCAGACATGTGGTTTGGATAAGCTAGATGGTGGTTAGTTAGATTTGGAAGAACTTTGACAGCCAGGTTGAAATGTCTGAGCTCCCCAAGCAGTGAGGAACAATGAGACATAGTGGTGCAGAAGAAGGACTTGAATGCTATTTAGGTGGAAGTGATGCTGAATAATTGTTTAGGCTGGTGGCAGAGGTTTCATGATGATAGCTGTTACCAGTAGTTGAAACAATCACTCCTAATTTTACTTATTTTTTAAAAAAATTACTACATTTTTATTTTGTTATAGAGTATAACAACTTGGTGGCAAATTAATTGTGGTTTTGCTATTAGAATGGCAAAACAGCAATTAATTTTGCACCAACCTAATAGAACAGCGACTCAAGTCTCACAAGGTGTGTGACTGTTGTAGCAACTGTGGACAGCTCCATTGCAATGACACCTCCCCCTCCCAGCTGTTGGCACATTATAATGGGAGTTGGAGAGAGGCTGCTGGGCGGCACCAGAATTTTCCTATTGCATTTGTATGTGTAGGAATATTATTTTACCAGCAGTCTATATGATGAGTTAGTGCTGGGACTACATTGAAGGGAGGAAACCTTTTAAAAGGGTGACAATTTCCACAGATCCAAGTGGGGACTGAAAGGAACAAGGACCCAGGCAAGGGCAACGGGGAAGGACAAGAACAAACATTTTGAGGGAATTGGTCAGATTAATTGGAATTGCCAAAGAGAGCTCAATTCTGCCTGACGGAATTTTTGAACAGGGAAGATGGGGGTAGGAGTGGGGAGTTGGAACCCGAGGCTCCAGGGGCTTCCAGACCCCATCCCTCCAGTGGACCCAAAGTGCTGTTGCCTGGTAAGGCCCAGAGCATATCTGTCCCTTTCACTGTTGCTCCCCAAATTATCCCACTTCACATATTTGGGGGAAGATGAACTAACCTCAACAAGGAGGCCACACCCCCTCACTCTGAGTTTCTTTCTCATGAAGGCAAATGGTTTGCCCTGAGCCATTCACAGTTGCTATAATTTGTCACCAAAGGGTGTGAATAGGGCTGCATATCTGGTGTGCGACACAGTTGGTATCAGAACTGTCCTCAGTTGGAGGGTATCTAGCCCATATGGACAAGAGCCAGCAGCCTTGAACTTGTTAGCATGGAAGCCTCATTTCCCTGCTTTGCCTTGGGCATCAGGATGCTTAGAGCTGTATTTAATTTGTTTAATTTTTTATTATGGTTTTACATATATATACATACACACACACATATATATACGTATTATGTTTTATAAACATAAAATTTGTCATTTAAAACATTTCAAAGTGTACAATTCAGTAGCATTAATTACATTTACAACATATGCAACCACCACCACTATTCCCAAACTTTTTTTTAAAATCACCTCAAACAAAAACTGTCTAACCATGAAGCCATAACTCCTCATTTTCCCTTCTCCCAACCCCTGGTAACCTCTAATTAACATTATTTTTCCATGAGTTTTGCCTATTCTAGATACTTCATTTAAGTAAAATTGTATAATGTTTGTCTTTTTGTGGCCAGCTATTTTCACTTAGCAAAGTGTTTTCAAGGTTCATGCATCTTGTAGCATTTCATCCCTTTTCATCTTCAGTTGAAATATATAAAACTCATTTTATTTCTGGATTCATCTGTTGATGGACACTTGGGCTGTTTACATCTTTTGGTTATGTAAATAAGGCTGCAAAGACATAGACGTACAAGTACCTGGTGGAGTCCCTGTTTTAATTTCCTTTGGAGTAGAATTGTTGGGTCATACGATAATCCTATGTTTAACTTATTGAGGAACTGGTGAAACGTTTTCTACTGTGGCTGCACCATGTTACACTCCCCCAGCAATGTGTAAGGGTTACAATTTCTTCACATCCTTGCAACATTTGTTATTTTCCATTTTTTCTTTTCTTTTAAAATTAAAGCCATCTCAGTCAGTGTTCATTGTATCTCACTGTGGCTCATATTTAATTATTAATTGCATATATCTTTCCCTTACTTTGTTATAATTTTATAAATTATCTCTATTTTTAGTGTTTACTGTCTTCTTTTTTCATTGTACCTCTTTTTGGAAATAGGTGAATTTTAAATCATGTGTGAAGAAATGAAAAAATATCACAAAGACTTAACGGGACTTTCACTGCTTTAAAGGAGCTTATCTTTTGTGTTACGAAGCACTACATCCCACTTGCTTTTCAGCTCCCAGATGATTTTGTCATGGAGGATTTTCTTGTTTTCTCTGTTTCTCTTTTTCAGGTTTCTTGTGTTTGCCTGTACGGTCCAGTGGAGATTTGGCTGTTTCCTGAGCCATTTGACAGTTGAACTCATCTAGTCAAAAGAAATGCTAGTCCTTATTGTCTTTTTTGAGTAACATTTATATCCAGTTGACAAGATATGGAACGTCTAGTGTATCCTGCGTGAAATGATACAGGTGATGGAAGTCACCACAACTAGCCCCAACCCTCACTCTGTCATGACAAATTTCCAAGACGAATTCTGGAAATTCTCTGTTGTTCTTTAAACATTTTCTTGGGCAAATATTAACTATTATTTTCATTAATGACTTCAAGAAGGGCTAATTACGGTTAATCACAGTGTAAAATAAAACTTGATTCCCTTTCCTGCATGGCTTGAGCATGAAATAGGAGAAGGGACAAGACAGCCTCTGAGTATTGTTTCTAATTCTTTAAAAAGTTGTACTTGCAGCCAGGCGTGGTGGCTCACGCCTGTAATCCCAGCACTTTGGGAGGCCAAGGCAGGCAGATCACCTGAGCTCAGGAGTTCCAGACCAGCCCGGGCAACACGGTGAACCCCAGTTTCTACTAAAAATACAAAATAATTAGCCGGGCATGGCAGCGTGCCTCCGTAGTGCCAGCTACTCGGGAGGCTGAAGCAGGAGAATGGCGTGAACCCAGGAGGCAGAGGTTGCAGTGAGCTGAGATCGCACCACTGCACTCCAGCCTGGGCGACAGAGAAGACTTGGTCTCCAAAAAAAAAAAAAAAAAAAAAAAAAAAGTTGTACTTGCATGTAGAAAAAGCATTTGACAAATTCAACACCAGTTCAAGACAAAATATCCAAGAAACTAGGATTAAAAGGGAACTTCCAGTTGGGCATGGTGGTGGCTCATAATCTCAGCACTTTGGGAGGCTGAGGTGGGCGGATTGCTTGAGCCCAGGAGTGTGAGACCAGCCTGGCCAACATGGCAAAACCCTGCCTCTACTAAAAATACAAAAATTAGCCAGGTGTGGCCCATGCCTGTAATCCCAGCTACTTGGGAGGCTGAGGCATGAGAAGCGCTTGAACCTGGGAGGTGGAGGTTGCAGTGAGCCAAGATCATGCCATTGCACCTCAGCCTGGGTGACAGAGTGAGACTCTGTCTCAGAAAAAAAAAAAAAAAAAAAAAAAAAGTTGGGGGGACCTTCCTCAACATGACATGGGACCATCGACGTATATGGAAAACCATAGCTATCACATGCAATGGTGAAAGACTGAAAGCCTTCTTTCTAAGACTAGAAACGCGATCAGGATGCTAACTTTTGCCACTTCGGTTAAGCATAGTTCTAGCCACAGCAATCAAGCAAGAAATAGAAATAAAAGGCATCTAAATTGGGAAGAAATAAGTAAAACTATATTTGCAGATGACATGATATTGTATATAGAAAACCCTAAAAAATCCACAAAAAAATTGTTAGAGCTAATTAATTCAACAAAGTTGCAGGATACAAGATCAACACTTAAAACTGAGTTGTATTTCTATATACAAACAATGAACAATTCAAAATAAAATTAAGAAACAATTCTACTTATAATACCATTAAAAAGTATAAAATATGTAGGAATAAATTTAGCCAAAAAGATGCAAGGCTTGTAAATGAAAACTAAAAAACATTGCTGAAAGAAATTTTAAAAGACCTAAATAAATGAAAAGACATGCCATATTCATACACTGAAAGATAATATTATATTATTAAGATATCAGTACTTCTCAAAGCAATCTACAGATTTAATGCAATCCATATCAAAATCATAACAGTCTTTTTTTGTTGTTGTTGCAGAAATAGAAAACTCCGTCCTAAAATTTATGTGGAATCTCAAGAACCTGGAATAGCCAAAACAATGTTGAGAAAAGAATAAAGTTGAGTGATTCATAATTCACAGGTTCAAAACTGATTACAAAGCGATAGTAATCAAAAAAGTATGGTACTGGCATCAGGATACACATATACACCAATGGAATGGAATTGAGAGTTCATAAATAAATTCGTATATCAATGGTCAACTGATTTTTGAACAGTGCCAACACCATTCATTGGGTAAAAGAACACTCTTCAACAAATGGTTCTGGAACAAATGGATATCCCCAAGTAAAAGAAAGATGTTGAATCCTTACCTCACACCTAATGCAAAAATTAACTCAAAATCTATCAAAGACTGAAAGTTAAGAGTTAAAACTATAAAACTCTTAGGAGACAACACAGAGGAAAATCTTCAGAGCAGTAGCTTGTGCGCTGGTTTGTTAACTATGACACCAAAGGCACAAGCAACAAAAGAAAACAATGGCCGGGCGCGGTGGCTCAAGCCTGTAATCCCAGCACTTTGGGAGGCCGAGGCGGGTGGATCACGAGGTCAGGAGATCAAGACCCTCCTGGCTAACACGGTGAAACCCCGTCTCTACTAAAATACAAAAAACTAGCCGGGCGCGGTGGCGGGCGCCTGTAGTCCCAGCTACTCGGAGGCTGAGGCGGGAGAATGGCGGGAACCCGGGAGGCGGAGCTTGCAGTGAGCCGAGATCGCGCCACTGCACTCCAGCCTGGGCGACACAGCGAGACTCCGTCTCAAAAAAAAAAAAAAAAAAAAAAAAAGAAAACAATGGATAAATTAGGCTTGTCAAAATTTGAAACTTGTGCATCAAAGGACAAGTTGACAAGTTGTGCACTAGTAAGAAGGTAAAAAGACAACCCACAGAATGGGAGAAAATATTTGCAAATTATATATTTGATAAGAGTCTAGTATCCAACATATGTGAAGAACTTTTTCAACTCAGCAATTTAAGTTTCCCAGTTTTCAAAAGGGCAAATTACCTGAATAGATATTTCTCTAAAGAAGATATATACAAATGGCCAACAAACACCTAAAAAGATGCTAAGTGATATTAGTCATTAAGAAAATGCAAATCAAAACCACAGTGACATATCATTTTATACCCACCAGGATGGCTATAAGAAAAATGAAAAATATTAATAACAAGTGTTAGCAAGGATACAAAAAAATTGCAGCCCTCATGAAATGTAATATATAATGGTGCAGCTGCTGTGAAAAACTGTTTGGCAGTTTCTCAATAAGCTAATCATAGAATTACCATATGACCCAGCAATTCCACTCCTAGCTATACTCTCAAAAGAATTGAAAAACTTATACATGAATGTTCATAAAAGCTATGTTCACCGGGCGTGGTGGCTCAAGCCTGTAATCCCAGCACTTTGGGAGGCCGAGACGGGCGGATCACGAGGTCAGGAGATCAAGACCATCCTGGCTAACATGGTGAAACCCCGTCTCTACTAAAATACAAAAAACTAGCCGGGCGAGGTGGAGGGCGCCTGTAGTCCCAGCTACTCGGGAGGCTGAGGCAGGAGAATGGTGTGAACCTGGGAGGTGGAGCTTGCAGTGAGCTGAGATCCGGCCACTGCACTCCAGCCTGGGTGACAGAGCGAGACTCCGTCTCAAAAAAAAAAAAAAAAAAAAAAAAAAAAAAAAAAAAAAAAAAAAAAAGCTATGTTCATAATAACCAAAATGTGGAAGCAACCCAAATGCCCATGAACAGATGGATGGATAACTAAATGTGGTATGTCCATACAATGGAATATTATTCAGCTATATAAAGGAATGAAGTACTGATACATGCTACGTCATGAGTGAACCTCGAAGGCATTAAGGTAAGTGAAAGAAGCCAGGCACCAAACAGTACATACTGTATGAATCCATTTATATGAAATGTCCAGAATGGGCAAATTTATAAAGACAGAAATTAGATCAGTGGTTATCAGTAGCTAGACACAGAGGAAAATGGGGAGTGACTACAAATGGGTAGAGTAGTGCCCCTTTATCATTGAAAGATGCATTCCAAGGCCCCCAGTAGATGGCTGAAACCATGGAGAGTACTGAACACTACACAGATGATGTTTTTCCTATACGTATGTACATATGATCAAGTTTAATTTATAAATTAGGCACAGTAGGAAACTCAGCAATAGTAAAATAGGACAATAATAATGATATACTATGATAAAAGTTATGTGAATGTGTCTCTCTCTCTCAAAATATTTTATCATACTGTACTCACCTATTTTCAGACCATAGTTGACTGTGGGTAACTGACCATGAAAACTGAAACATCAGGTAAGGGGAACTACCATATAGATTTTGTTTTTGAGGCAGTGACAAGGTTCAAAAATTGTAGTGAAGGTTGCACAACTCTGTGAATATGTATAAAACCATTAAATTATACAGTTTAAATGGGTAAATTATATAGTATGCAAATTATATCCCCAAAAAAGATACCCATAAAAAGTTATAAAAAGAAAAGATAATCCCAGCACTTTGGGAGGCCAAAGCAGGAGGATTGCTTGAAGTCAGGAGTTCAAAATCAGCCTGGGAATAAAGCAAGACTCCATGTCTACAAAACATAAAAAGAAATTAACTGGACTTGGTGGTGTGTGCCTGTGGTCCCAGCTACTTGGGAGGCTAAGGTGGGAGGATTGCCCAAAAAGTCACTCCAGCCTGGGCAACAGAGTGAGACCCTATCTCAATAAATAAATAGGGACAAAAGTAAAACAAGAAAACATTCACAGGGGCTAGACTCCTTCAACGTCTTCAGATCACCTGGCAGGCGCCCGACTTGCGCACACTGGAGAGAGAGAAGGACCTCCCAGTTTCCACGGAGATTCTCACACTGGCCTCCATTGGTTATTCTGGGTTCTCCTGTTCCAGGCCATGGCTCCCCTTGACTTCCTCCAGACATTGCGGATGACAAGCAGGGCCTGTGGCAGTTTGGTGCTTTGTCCCACCCACTTGTATTTTGGGATTCAAGGTGACACTTTGTCACCTACTTTTGTTGTTCATGACTTTTCAGTTTTGGTTGCTCTGTTTTCACATGAGCACCCTGGAAGCTCCAAACATGATTCTGGTATCGCTGTCACCATCTTCCTAGGCCTCCCGTTGGAGAGCTTTGTGAATACACCTTTTTGATATGGATTTCAAATATGTTTTCCCAATTTACATTTGTCTTTTGTCATTTGAGCAGCTTGGATGGGGGACTTGGATAATGAGGAGATGGGGGAATTTGGGGACCATGGGCAGCTTGTCATCTTGCGTCCCATGTGAGCTGGCAGCAGCACTTCCTAATCACCCAGGGAGTCCATCTTATCCCCCTCTTAACAGCCCTGAGGCTCCATAAAGTGATTAGACTTTCTCAGGTTGTTATTAGTACTTTTCTCCTGGGCTTCTTCAATAGTACAATTCAGTTCACTTATTGCTCAGAAAATATTACTATGGTAACCTATTCTGGCAAGTAAAGCAATTACCTAGAGTTGAAGAAAAAAATGTTGGACTAAAAACCTGAGTACCCAACCATTTATTACCCAAAGGCACTTGAAAGAATTAAGGAAAACAAAGGCAGGTACATTGCTGTGTTCACGACTGATGAGAAAGGGCTTAACCCAACTGGAATGATCAGAGGACAATCCTTTAAAGTAGGGAGTGTGGGTAAATTTGATTCCCTGCCACACCGAGGTTTGCAAGATAGACTGTAATGAGAGGCTGCCAAATGTCTAATTTGGGGTCAAAATCTAGCTTGTATTAAAGATTCTTCAAGTCGTGTAAGGTTCCACTGATATTTAACCCCAGGTTTCCACTGCTGTGAAACCCTGTTTCTGGGTTCAATGCAGAAGTCCAGCCTCTTTCTTCCCAGTGGTTGACAGGACTCCTGAGAAATGTGTACATGTACAAGTAAGTCCTTTAACTAGAAAGAAAGGAAAGATACTATATTAGTTTCCTACTGCAGCTCTAACAAATTATCACAAACTTAGTGGTGTGAAGCAACAGAAATGTATTATCTTATAATAATCAGAAGTCCCAACTGTGTCTCCCTGAGCTAAATCAAGGTGTTAACACAGCTAAGTTCCTTTTGGAGGCTCTAGGGAATAATCTGTTTCTTTCTTGCCCACTGTATTCCTTGGCTTATGGCCCTTTCCTGCATTTTCAAAGCCAGCTATGTAGTATCTTCAGATCTCTCTGTGACTCTCTGTCCTCTGCTTCTGTTGTCACAGCATCTTCTCTGCCCCTCTTGCCTCCCTCTCATGAGGGCCCTTGTGTTTACATTGGGCACATCTGAATAATCCAGGAAAATCTCTCCATCTCCAAACTGTTTACTTAATCACATCTTTAAAATCCCCATTGTCATATAAAGTAATGTATTCACAGTTTCTGGGGATTAGGAATGTGAAGATCATTGAGAGGTCATTATTCAGCAGATCACAGACCCCAACAGCTCTCAGGTATGGCTGTCCTGACGAGAACCTGGTCTTCTCACATGGGCTCCTGTGAAGCAGGTGCCAGGGGAGCTAGAATGTGACTCTGTTCCTTATAGCCAAAGACGCTCAGAGTGGCTCTTTTAAAACAAACACGTATTAAGTATTATTTGGGGTAGGAAAGAGGGTCCAACAGGAAAGTGTCATACAGGCTGAGTATCCTGTATTCAAAAATGAAGTTGCAATACATGGACCAGGAGTGTTTCAGACTAAATTTTTTTTTTTGAATATTTGCATTACACTGGTTGGGGATCCCAAATCTGAAAATACGAAATCCAAAATACTTCAATGAGCATTTACTTTGAGCATTGTGTTGGTGCTCAAAAAGTTTCAGATTTTGGAGCTTCGGTTTTGGATCAGATTTTGGATCTGAAAATCCAAAATCAGACTTCAGAAAATCAGACTTGCCTGCCAGCTTTCTGTGTGACTTTGCTTCATCAAATACCCACATTTTCCCTTTTTAATCTTCAACCTCTCTCACCTTTGAATTCTTCTTTCACTTTGACCAAAAATATGCCTGAGTCTGTTCCATCCTAAGAAAAGCAAACAACACTGCCATCCCAGGCCACTCCAGCACCCCTTGGACCAAGACAACTGGACAGCTCAACAACCAGTTTTTAACAGAAAATGTGGCCAGAAAATTAGTACCCATTCCACAGAACACCACTGCTGTGATGGAGACCGTGTGGCTGTGGTCTAGGCATCTTCATTGCCCTTTCTGTAGGAATCACTGCACATCCAAAGTCCTGAGTGGGAGCATCCACACGGCAGAGCCAGGGTCTCGGGCCCATTGTTTGGCATCCAGGTGAATAGGAAGAAGGACAAGCTTTCCATTTTGGATCCTGAAGGGGAGCAAGACACAGCCATCATACCACAATGATACCTTGTGGCAAAGTTCCCCCATCATATCTGCATATGAGTTAGAATTAGGTCTCACTGCACGTGAGACAGACAGATATGCACATGTGCACACACATACATCCCAGAAAAAAAACAAAGCTTAAACTTTATTTCTATGTCACACAAATAAAATGTGGAGGTAGACAGTCTAGTGGTGACACGGTAGCTCTGTGATCATCGACTACTCAGATTCTTTCTGGGTGGTGTGTCACCATGTTAGCATGTAGTCTTCTAGCCCAAGAGGGCTGCTTACACTCCAGACATCATTTCTGTTTTCCAGCCAGAGAGATCAAAATGACACAAAGAAGGTAACAACCCAAGGGGATGTGACCACATCTTTCTAGGCTACTTAAGTAGTTGCAATACATGGTACTTCCTCTGACATATCATTGGCTAGAACTTAGATAGCTACAATTAGGTTTAAGAGGGGCCAGACAGGGTTGTCTTTTTCTGGGCAGCCACGCGCCTAGATGAAATCAGGGGCTTTGTCACTGAGGAAGAATAGGCAATGGGACTAGTATTTTTGAGAGGTTAAATTTCTGCTATTTTTCACCTTTCTTAAAATATTGAAGAAAGTCCACTATGGCTTCTGTGTTAGTTCATTGTCTTGATTATCCTTCTTTTTTTTTTTTTTTTTTTCAGACAAGGTCACACTCTGTCATCCAGGTGGTTCAATCTCTGCTCACTGAAACCTCCGCCTCCCGGGTTCAAGCGATCCTCCCACCTCAGCCTTCTGAGAAGTTGGGACTACAGGTGTGAGTCACCACGCCCAGACAATTTTTTGCATTTTTGGTAGAGATGAGGTTTTGCCATGTTGCCCAGGTTGGTCTTGAACTCCTGAGCTCAAGCAATCCACCTGCCTTGGCCTCCCAAAGTGCTGCGATTACAGGAATGAAACATCACTCACGGCCTTCTGTTTTTAAGCCATTTGTTGCATTCTATTCCTTCCTCACTGACTTTATCAATTAAGTTACTCTGGTTGTAAGTAACAGAAAGTGACTATGTAACTTAAGGAAAAATGGGGGAAAAAAGGCTCACAGAATTGAAGGGAAGGCTTGCGAACCTAGCTTAGAGAAGTCAGAAACTCAGCAGCTCTAGAGACCTGGGAAACAGGAATTATTTGACAATCTCATTGAAATGCAATACTAAGGTTAGTGAGCTTCAACTATTTTTTTTTTTTTTTCAACAATTTCATCATGACTCCTGGGATTGTAAGTTATATTTGAGAACATGTCATTGATTTAGCTTTTTCTCATGCCTGTACCTCCACTAGGAGAGGAGTGAGGGGGAAGAGATAATCCTCTAAAGAATATAGATGCTATTACCAAAAGAGAAATAGCCAAAAACCTATAAATGCGTCCTACCCTTCTTCAAATAGAACAATGGTCATTTTTACTGCTCTGGCCCCACCTGCTATTCCCTGCTATGCACCTCACTCCTCTGCCTCATGACTCTCTCACTACAGCCTTGCTAGGCATTTCCACCATTCTCACTTTATGTAAGTTGTTCCCACTGCCTGGAATATCCTTCCAGCCCTCACTCTTCTTTACCAGAGATCTCTACTGATGCCTCCTGTTTTGGCCCATGATTCCTCAGACCACGCTGGGTGTCCATCCTCTGGGCTCCCACTGGCTCCGCTCAGAACAGATGAATTTCTGTGTTTCTCCCACTATGTGTAGACCAGGAGTGCCTTATTCATAGGGGTTGCCTTGCTTGTCTCTGTTGCCACAGCATCTAGTACAGTGCCTCACACAAAATAGTTACTCAATAAAATTATGATGGCTGGATAAATGGCTCTAAATGTCTTGCTGCAAATTCTCTTCTGACTTCCAGTCTCCATGCCAGAGCCCCTCTGGCTGTCCAGCTGAATTCTCAACTCTAAACGAAATCTTTCTTTTTTCCTGTCAATCAGCACCTCCTCCTGATTTCTGTTCAACTCCTATTTGCTAAACTAATACTCTGCTTGTGAGACATGAGGGAAACAAAGATAAATAAGATTCAGTCTATGCCTTCAAGAATTGTCTTCATTAGGGTTTCATAACCTCGGCACTATTGACATTTGGGGCTGGATAATCTGTGTGGTGGGCATCCTGGGCACTGCGGGATGTTCAGTAGTATCCTTGGCCTCTGCCCACTAGATGCCAGTAGCATTCTCCTCTTGGTCAGGACAATTAAAAATGTCTCCAGATGTTAAGTGTGCCCTGCAGAGCAAAACTGACCTCAATTGGGAACCACTGGTCTAGATGCAGAGACATAAAGAAACAGAAAGAGAAAATTTCAAGATGAAGTAGATGTAAGGACAAGTACAGAAATGGTCTGTGAGGAAATTAAAATTGGAGGCTTTAAAAATACTTGTATCTACAAGGATGAACTGGCCAATAAGCTGAAGTTTAACCACACAAAATAATTAAAGGACATCATAAGACAGCATTTTTACAGGTGGGAAGGGAAGAAAGGAGCTAACACTTGTTTAGTCTTTGTTATGCAAAACCTGCTTTGCATTTGTTGATTTATTTCATTCTTACAATAACTCAAAGTGTACAGCATGCTCTGCTAATAGCAGCTAATATTTCTGCACTGCTCACAATGCTAGTTCATATAAATTTTACGGTATAAGGGCTGGGTGGCAATGCTGAGGCACAGGGAGGTTCCCTGCTAGTCAGTGACAGCACCAGAATTCAGGCAAGAGCGGACTCCAGGGTCCAGCCCCACGCTGCCCCTTTGCCTTGGCTCATGCTGTTCACGTTGCCTGCATGCCTTGGCTTCTCCCTTCCTTTCCCCCCTTTGCTATTAGAACATCCTTCAGGACTCAATTCCAACGCGGAGCCCACCCAAAGCCTTTCTTGAGCGTTCAGTCCTTGAGATGGCAATTTTCTCTCCGTGGTACATTTCCCCCTGGATTTTCTTCAGATCCCTCACACATAAGTTTGTCGGAGGGTGCTGGAATCACTCTTGCACCCCCAGGCTCTTACTCTTAGTAGCCAAACAAATATACGTCTTATCAGAATGGAGTCCAGGGCGCTGCTCCTAGGGCGTCTGACCTTTTTCTATATCCTCACCCAAAGCCGCCCTAGTAACCCTCTGTACTGGAGTCTCAGGGTTGGAGGCCACATCCTCTACCTTTGCCCCAGCACCTGCAGCCCTGGTTCGGGTCAGGCTCTCAGGCGCTGGCAGATTCCTCCTGCCCGCATCTGAGGACATCGGCAGCATTCCCTGGGGGCAGCAGGGAGGGAATGGCAGCTCTGCCTGAGGAGGAAGAGGAGGCGGTCAGGGAGCGGGAAAGCGCCCGGCCCTAGGGCTGAGCAAACCGCGCTGGCGCCCAGGTTGGGCGCCCTCCTATCTGCGGTTTACTCTGCGCTTCTGCTCCCTCACTGTGACGTCCGGGTAAGACTGTCCTTCCCAGGGCTGCCGGCAGGCTTACAGCGCTTAAAGTACAGGGGGCACTTGGTCCAGAGCCTCAAGAGTCTGGGAGTCAGAATCCTCTCTCCAAGTCCCCCTTAGCGCATGCTCTGGGCATGACCGAGTCGCGTGTCTGTCCCACTCTTCCCCTATACTCCAACCTTTCCTTCCTCAAGCTGGATAAAATGAACCCTTTATAGCGCTCCTCTGCCAGCAAAGGCAGGTCAAAATCACCAGCTGCTCCTCTGACAAGCGTAGCTGGCCCCGTCGCAGCCGCTGTCCTGAGTCGGCACAGCCGAGAGCCCTCTGCCGGGGACATTGGGAGCCGCGGAAAGGCCGGAGACTTCCCAGAAGGAGGCTCCTTTTGGCGTTTTTGGCCTAATGCCTCTGAAACCATGATTTTGATGGTGGGGAGAGGGTGTGAGAAACCGGTAAGTCCTAGAAAACGTCGTTTTTCTCATGTTCCTGATAATAGTGTGTTAGCTCTTGTTTCTAAGACCAGACTTGGCCTGACTCTGTGCACCTAATCCTTGTGTATTCATTCCTTCCGTTCTACAGATAAGGAAACTGAGTCACAGAGCAGAGAAGTCACTTGCCCCAAGCCTCCTGTATATTCTGCCTGACTCCAGAAAGTGCTGCCTTGGGAGGGCTGACAACTCTTGGCTCCCCCTTTCCCAGCTGTGGACACTCCTCTAGAGGTTCCCAGTGATGCCAAGCATCCCGCTTTTGCCTGCCTCCCAAACCTCCACAGCAGTTTCCCCATGACCTGCCCCGAGGTGGTGAGTTTGCCACTTGTTCTTTTTTCGACGCATCCTTGCCCTAGATGTTTCAAAGTCCTGGCCTTGCTCAAAATGTCCAATTTTCCCTGTGCCAAGGGGTAGGAGGCTCCAGGCAGGGAGGGCACGAATGGTGGCAAGCGACCTGGACACTTTATTTATTTATTTATTTATTTATTTATTTATTTATTTATTTATTTATTTTGAGACGGAGTCTGGCTCTGTCGCCCAGGCTGGAGTGCGGTGGCCGGATCTCAGCTCACTGCAAGCTCCGCCTCCCAGGTTCACGCCATTCTCCTGCCTCCGCCTCCCAAGTAGCTGGGACTACAGGCGCCCGCCTCGTCGCCCGGCTAGTTTTTTGTATTCTTTAGTAGAGACGGGGTTTCACCGTATTAGCCAGGGTGGTCTCGATCGCCTGACCTTGTGATCCGCCCGTCTCGGCCTCCCAAAGTGCTGGGATTACAGGCTTGAGCCACCGCGCCCGGCCGACCTGGACACTTTAACAAGAGGGAGAGGGAAACCAAACCTTAGCGGCTATTACATCATTGGGCTAATTATGAGCAACAAAAAGCCACTCTGAGAAATTTAAACTGAAACAGAATGCATTGAAAAGATATGAAATGGCTGCAGAACTAGGCTTGCAAAATAGGCAGGAACAAGGGCAGGTAGCTAAAGCGCAGGAACCCAGCCAGTCATGGCACACACTCAGTCACACTCAACCTGGTGTGAGTGCGGCTGCTGCCTGGTGCCACAGCGGAGCTGCCTGTTCCCAACACAGCTGCCTCTGGACCCTGGATGAGAAAGTTGCTACGTCTACTGTTTCTGCTCCTGTTTTATTAGTTAGTAACTGATTTACTCTGGGCAAGTGTATGTGATTAGTCAAACCCAGGTCACAGCCCCACCCTGGCTGCATGGGAGGCATTTTTGCTCGTCCGATGGGAGGTGATCTCAGCAAACTACCAGTACTTGAAAGGTATTGTCTCCAAATAAAAGGTTGGATGCGGGCTAGGCGAGATGGCTCACACCTGTAATCCCAGCACTTTGGGGGGCCGAGGCAGGCGGATCACGAGGTCAGGAGATCGAGACCACCCTGGCTAACACAGTGAAACCCCATCGCCACTAAAAATACAAAAAAGTTAGCTGGGTGTGGTGGAGGGAACCTGTAGTCCCAGCAACTAGTGAGGCTGAGGCAGGAGAATGGCGTGAACCTGGGAGGCAGAGTTTGCAGTGAGCCGAGATTGCGTCGCTGCACTCCAGGCTAGGCGATAGAGCCAGACTCTGTCTCAAAAAAAAAAAAAAAAAAAAAAAAAAAAAAAAAAAAAAATTAGCCGGGCATGGTAGCACACACCTGTAGTCCCAGCTGTTCAGGAGGCTGAGGAAGGAGAATCGCTTGAACCCAGGAGATGGAGGTTGCAGTGAGTCGAGATCGCACCATTGCACGCTAGCCTGGGTGACAGAGCAAGACTGTCTCAAAAAAAAAAAGTTTGATACTGGGTAGCCCCTCAAAACAAAGTGTTTTTCCCTCCACAGAAAAGTGATCATCCAGTTAGAATTTTCCACATTCCCCTCTTATATTAAAGGTACACGTGCTCTGATTCCCAGAAGGGAGAGTGGCTTTTTTTCTCAAAGACACGTGGCCAAGGCAAATTGGTTTCATGTCTGGTCCAACAACAATGGACAGGGATTGAATGGAGCACTGTTGAGAGATACGGAGGTTTTGTCCGGTGCAAGGAGGTTCCATGAAGCTAGGCTGTCCTACTTCTGACACCAGGCATTCAAATGAAACACAGCTGGTTCTCTCTCGAAAGCCCCAGCCTGTCTCTCTTCCGGGGAGCCCTAGTTTGTGAATGACTACAACATACTAACACTATTTCCTTTGCTGGGCACTTTGAGTTTGCAAGATGAGAGCAGAAAACATTTACTAAGAGTCTGTATGTGAATGGATTCTAGTCTGGTTGCTCCCAAACCTAGCTGAGCATAAGCATCACCTGCATACCTCTACCCTGGCAAAGGCCTACTGAATCAGAATCTCCTAGAGATGGGGCAAGAAAATCATAGTCCACTACTAGGACCCGAGGACGCAGGATTTTCAGGCTTAATAAAAATAGCTGGAATATTTGCCTGCATCCGAGGATGGAGGATTTCCAGGCTTAATAAAAATAGCTGGAATATTTGCTTGCATCTATCACATCATTTGGAAAACAATATTGCAACAATTTATGCCTACCTTCTCTAATCTGTATCCATCCTAAGAAGGATCTGGGCATATTCTTCTGTGTCCTCAGCAGTTTATGACATCTAACAGGCTTTTAATTTATGATGAATTAGGTTATCCTAAGGCACACTACACTGTTGTTGTTGCCACCCCACACTCAGTAATGTTGAAAACAGCATTAATATACTTGACAGCTACCTTAGGAAGGTGCTGCAGGATTGGACCACTTTCCAAAGCCCAAGTCTGCCCTCCAGAATTCCAAATGATCCAGACTGCTAGAAATCCTGCCTGTATGCCAAAGCCCAGAATGGCTCAGGGTTTAGGATGAGCCTCTGTATCTGCCACTGTATGGCAGCAAGTTTTTCGTGTAAGGCGCACGGAGGCAGGTACCATAGACAGAGCACTCAGCACCTGGGCACTGTCCTGAGCACCGCCTTTTGAAGGAGGTATTATTACTTTCGCATCACTCCTGAATCAGCCCCGAGGTTAGCAAGTGGCACCAGCTGGAATTTGAATCCAGGCATTCTGGTTACAGAGCTCTCACTTATAAACCCTGTATAACTTAGAAATCCTGTTTTGGGTAACTTGTTTTATTTATACAAGGCTGGCTGAGACTAAATAAATTTAGACATAGCAATCTTATCACGTGCAGCCCACAGGACCCAAAGACTTACCGGCATGTAGTGATGTGCTTGGCTCCCCCACCTCACATTCTGCCTTCAAACCTTCATGGCTGCAGCCACCTAATCCCACCTATCAAACGCTCACATTTGCTACCAAATGTGCTCTTAGCACAGGAACATATGAAGCCCTTACTGTGCATGAGCCTTGCAGATGGTGCTGCTTTCATTCACGGTACGTGATACTAGTAACTGGCTCTTTCATATCTGAATCTGGCCAGGCTGGTCAAGTCTGGTCCTGGACCGTTCTGCCACTACAATCACAAACAGCACCCAGCAAGTACAGTAGTTCCCCCTTATCCTCCGGGGATACATTCCTGGACCCCCAGTGGACGTCTGAAACTGTGGACAACAATGAACCCTCTATATATTCTTTCCTATACGTTATCTGTGACAGAAGTTTAGTTTATAAATTAGTACACTGAGATTAACATAAAACAATTACAATATACTGTAATAAAAGTCATGTAAATGTGGCCTCTCAAAGTGTATTATTGTTCTGTGCTGACCTAGTTAGACCACAGTTGACTACAGGTAATGGAGATCATGGATGAGGCTGCTAATGGACCTGAAGTAAGTTCTTATATAGCAGGGCCAACCCTGTCCACTTTGTTTATATGCTTTTCTTACAAAACCTCTCGAGACTGACTCATACTAGAGATAAACAATCTCAAGACCAGTAGGAGCACCAGACATACTGAGATAGGGAGAGCCAGTCTGGCACAATCAGGTAGGTATCTTGAACGTAAATCCTGGCAGACCAAGTAAGGGTCAACAAAGTATCCATAAACGAAATACAACATTGAGGTAATTATTTAATGACACAGGAAAATAACATGTTTTGAAACAAGCTGGTTATAAGTAGTAGGTAGATGACTTCATTTTCGATAAAAAAATTAAAAGCACCAACATGCATATAAAATTAGATTATGTACAAAATACCAATAGTATTTACTTCTCTTCAGTAATTAAATATTTTCCCTTTGTTTTGTCTTTTAAAAAACATTATTTCTGAAAAACAAAATCAGAAAAACATGATCCTGGAGAGAGTTATTAAACACCAGGAAATCAGGAACCCAAGAAGCTAAGCCAGAAGCTCAGCAGTCAAGGTTGGAAGCCCAGGACAGGTCCGACCAGGGTGATGGTGGCCAAGTCCAGAAATGGAAGATTGTTCTTTTCTTTTCCTACTGGAATGTTCTTTACCAAACAGTTTTCTCTACATTAGATGTTAGCGCACTAATTTAATGGGATCCTATGATTAACTGGCACAACAGCAAAATGATGCTAGCAACTTTGGTTTTGAACTGCTAAAAAATGTACTATCTTGTAGTTATATACTACATAAAATACACGAATCAACTGCTCCTACAACAAAAAACTCACCTGACTAAATCACTGACTTTGCTGTTTTTTTCTAACTTTGTTCATTTTCAATCCTCACAGCGGATGTATTTTTTGTTTCAGGGCCGTATTTTTTCTCAGAAAGAAGCTAACATTAATGTGTGCTGGGCACTGTCTGATGGCCTGGCTCTAACTCCAAGTAAGTTGCCCTTGTCTTCTAAGTACTCTATAGAGTGCAAAGGCTTATCAAAATCCAAACCACCTTGAATTAAACAAATCTGAATGAGGAGCATCACCATTCTTTGTATGCGTGTTTTTAAAGTCTTTGCTATGCTACCAAATGAAGAAATGCAGTACATTACACCTCTATTGATGTAAATGAGGCTCAAACATCTCAATTCCATCCTCTTCCTACCCTCCACCCATCAAACATTATAACTGCTTAGTGACACTTTATTCTAATTACAAACCATAGTTTTTGCTCCAAAAAACGAAACACCTGAGAAAGGCCCATTGCTTTAAAATCAAGACTCTATAAAAGCAATGCCACCCTAATCCTAAGGTGCTTCTTAGGTATTTCCCAAAGCTCTCTGCTCTTTTACACTGCAGCATTTTCAGGAGGAGTCATTAGATACTGTCAAGGTCCAAGAAATAACAGAAAACAAAAAATAACCTGAGACTCTTTTCTGCACTGCCACCAGCTGCCCAGTATACTAGGTCACCTTTTACAGTGGTGAGCACAGCAATCCATGCCACAAAAGTCTTCACAAAACAAGAAGGAAAGGTACAAAAGAATTATATTAAAACAGTAACATACATTTTGTGTATGAGGAAGGGATATTTAAAATTAAAATATTATATAATCACAAGAAAGACCAGATATTCCTTACTCTGCCCTTGGGCAACCAAGAAAATTAAAGCCTGTTTTATGTCCCAAAAATAAAAGAGAGACCCGACAGAAGTAACAGTGCTCAGTGCTTGCAACCCAAGTCAATTTATACTCTTGTTAGGTAAGTCCAAATTCTAAAGTCTACAAAAATCCTGTCAAATCAAGGGAAAAAAAAAATTCATTTTAGGACAAAGTTACTCAAGATGAAAGAAAGGCATGTCTTCAGTGAGAGAACTGCCTGCTGTCGGACGATTTCTTGCTAATGTGTTTAAAGATTTTGGACTTCTCAACTTTCTTGGTTTTCTGGTAGCCAAATCCACCACCACCTCCTCTCTTTCTCTGCTTGCCTTCATTGCTGTTGACGTCTGGAGGCAAATGTTAAGGAAATCAAGCAAAAAAGATAATGAAGTCCAATCTAACATCTACAAAGAGAAAAAGTCAGCATGAACACTGCTGTCCCTCCACAACCCCATTCTCAACAATGAAAATGTGGGAACATAAGCCTATGCAACAAATTTCCAGAAAATTAGGAGTGGCCACGTGACTGTGGACTTAAACTAGCAGGTATGATTTTAAACTTCGGTGTGTAATAGTCATATTAATTATTTCTCCCACACAATGAAATTCATGACAGTGAATAGGGATTTATGAGTTTAATCAGGAAGTTGATAGGAGCACATTAAAAAAACACCTCCTGTGTCAAAACGAATGACTATATTTCTCTTCGGAATTGATTTAGGAATGCCTAAGTGAAGGAGCTGCTCTTTCTTCCACAGGACTCGACATTCATTCATTTCAGTTTACTCAATGCTTAAAATGGGGATGGTGACCCAAAATTTGCTCCCCTAGTCCCCTCAGAAGTTACTCCCAATGGCAGTGAAGCACAGGCCTCATTTCAGCTGCTCAGTTTCTTCTGCAAGTCACAAATTTTAAATCACAACTGAAGCAACTGGAAGTACTCCTTCTGCCTTTTATCTTAAGCAACACCTAAGTTTTATTTTCTTTTGCTGAACTTGCCACTTTCTTGTATAAAACCCTCCGGGGGCTCTAAGAGGATTAAAACTCCTTGAAAGGTCCCATCCTCTCTTTAGCTTCAAAACATCCCATTCACCTAAGTACCAGCACAGTGCGAACTCAGCAAACACTGAAGTTTTGCTTTCTTACCTGTGTTTCTGCCTGGAACACACAACTGTCTCTGTCTCTCCTTGACAGTCAAGTTTGTCTTTTGAAGGCTCAAGGCATAAGCTGCCTTGTCCCTGTCACCCCATCCTAATGATTAATCCCTGCTTACCCCATCCAACCTCTATGTCCTGTGCTAGCACAGACAAGCAGACATTGAGTAGGGCGAACACTGGAGCCTCCAGTCTGAGCCAGAAAACATACTAATCCATTGCAAAGCCCAAAATGCCCCTCTGTCCCCAAAGCTTTTGTTTCTTAGTTCCAGGGTAACTTCACTAAAGAAAAGGATACTCAGATCAACGAATGGAGGCACCTTAAAACCAAATGACAGAGCAACTTGAGGCAAGTTTAAGTTATTAACATTAAAGATCTGTTTCAGAGAATGGGAATCATAGGCTCGTATGTATGACTTATATGCTTCCTGGGCTGACTTATGAAGAAAGTAGTTCTTTTCAATCAATTTCTCAAGCTGAAATAGAAAGAAACACTGGTTTTAATAAATTAAAAACAAACAACAACCTGCAAAACACCAGATTTCAAATATCCTAGAGCAAAGCCACTCCATAGAAAACATTTAAAGAGGGCATAGAGCGGTGGTAACCAGAATAGCAAGAAACCTTATACACCACACAGTCTGATCCTCACTTTACAACAGGGTAGACTTTAAAGGACAGTGATTGCCCAATGAATCACTATAAAGAGAGTGCTGGGACAAGGTTCCTGCCTACTCACAAAAACGTTTAAAAAGCACATACCTGAGACTGAATGTCAGAAATTTTAGACCAGGAAAAGTCAAATTCACTTAATGGAACCTAGAAATCAAAAATATTAAGATTAGTAAACCAGGATGATCGGCATTCCGATACTGGGTACTGAAGACAGGGAAGGATGAACCGGCCTATGAAACTCCCTCAGGACAGACAGGAAAATCTGCTTTTTCTAGTCTCCCAATGTTGATGGGAAAGTTTCATCTTTGCTCTGCTGAGTTAGGCAATCTGCACTTCATTTTTTCTGAAAGGCAAGGAATTGGATAGGGATAGAGTCAGTAAAGCACTTTTCTGTAAGAATCTCTATAATCCTGACTATTTGGAACCATGAAACAGTTTGAAGCTTCTAGTCAGAAGGGCCATCAGCCCCTTTTCTCCATGTCAGAAGAGGGGCCCTAATACCCCATAGTCCTGTATTGAGGCTTCTGACACCGGAGGCCATGATGACCACAAACTCCTACGGGATGGATCTGCCATCAGTTATCACTCATTAAATAATTAGAAAAGCAGGCCGGGCGCGGTGGCTCAAGCCTGTAATCCCAGCACTTTGGGAGGCCGAGACGGGCGGATCACAAGGTCAGGAGATCGAGACCATCCTGGCTAACACGGTGAAACCCCGTCTCTACTAAAAGATACAAAAAACTAGCCGGGCGAGGTGGCGGGCGCCTGTAGTCCCAGCTACTCGGGAGGCTGAGGCAGGAGAATGGCGTAAACCCGGGAGGCGGA
>NW_016812423.1:65210-96830 GCF_001698545.2 Rhinopithecus bieti
TCATCACTGGCCATCAGAGAAATGCAAATCAAAACCATAATGAGATACCACCTCACACCAGCCAGAATGGCGATCATTAAAAAGTCAGGAAACGACAGGTGCAGGAGAGGATGTGGAGAAACAGGAACACTTTTACACTGCTGGTGGGACTGTAAACTAGTTCAACCATTGTGGAAGACAGTGTGGCGATTCCTCAAGGATCTAGAACTAGAAATACCATTTGACCCAGTCATCCCATTACTCGGTATATACCCAAAGGATTATAAATCATGCTGCTATAAAGACACATGCACACGTATGTTTATTGCAGCACTATTCACAATAGCAAAGACTTGGAACCAACCCAAATGTCCATCAATGATAGACTGGATTAAGAAAATGTGGCACATTACACACCATGGAACACTATGCAGCCATAAAAAAGGATGAGTTCATGTCCTTTGTAGGGACATAGATGAAGCTGGAAACCATCATTCTGAGCAAACTATCGCAAGGACAGAAAACCAAACACCGCATGTTCTCACTCATAGGTGGGAATTGAACAATGAGAACACTTGGACACAGGGTGGGGAACATCACACACTGGGGCCTATCGTGGGGTGGAGGGGAGGGAGGGATAGCATTAGGAGATATACCTAATGTAAATGACGAGTTAATGGGTGCAGCACACCAACATGGCACATGTATACAAATGTAACAAACCTGCATATTGCGCACATGTACCCTAGAACTTAAAGCATAATAATAAAAAAAAAAAAGACATGTTAACCCGATGAGCACCTGTGCTATGGAAACAAGGAGGAGGGCAGGAGATCAGAGATAGCTTCCCAGCAAAGACAGGGGCTAGCTGAAACCAAGCATTCTCGAGAAAGTATGCAAAAGCTGTAGAGCAATTTCAGGTAACTGCCTGTGGTTCCAGGGTAGAGGAAGCCTATGCCAGAAAGGCCAATGAGGATGGAAATGTCAGGGAGGAAAAGGCGTGATATGCATCCCCATGGCCTAGAAATAAAGAGGCCACCTAGGGTTCTGATGGATTCAATTCTGGTGTGACACTAGAAAGCTAAAACCAAATTAGGCTGGTTGGGGACTGAAAGGGAGGTAAATGGCAAGAATATAAACCATTTTTCCAATAAGGCAGACTGAGAAAAGGCGACAGTAGCTATCCTGCAGACAGGGGTAGAAGAATAGGTTTTAGGTTCAAGTTACTTTTTTACAGTGAGAAATTTGAGATGGGAAAGCGCCAACTGCAAAGAGACTATAGGCCAAGAGTTGATGAATAGGAGACAGAGGGCAGTGGAGGAGGCAGAGGCTAGAGTGAACGAGGATTCCCCACTGCTTCATACGAGGTAAGAGGAAAGAGGGGGAGCAGAGGCAGAGATGACTAGGTGTGAGGGAGCTTCAAAGGAGTGGAGAAGGTTTAAAAGAGGGCTGGAGGGAATGGGAAAGGAGAGGCTGGGACACAGAGGCGTTGCTGGGTAACAGAGCTAGAAAGCCGAGACATGTGGGCAGTTCCTTCTGTACTCACTTCTTGGGCTAGAAGTACATAAAACCTCACTTGCTTAATTGCCACAAGAATGGCTGTAATAGCACTGTCCAGACTCGAGACTCCTCCGACACATGTAGAAATGGTGTTTGCTAACAATCCCTACACTAAGAGAAACTTTTCTCCAAGTAAAGATCTTTACCTTGGATTGTTTCAAGTAGCGAAGAAAACCCAATTCTTCTGGGCGCAAAATAAGCAAGGCATGCCCTCTCCCATTTAGGCCTCTGGCTGTTCTACCCACACGATGAATATATTCCTTTGGTGGAGAAAGAAAACCTGAGTTAACACAGTGACTTCCGCATGAGCCCATTTGTGTGTCTGTATCCTGAGTATGCGCACGTCTGTACTGAGATGGTGCACTCCTGCGGTGCTGGGCCACACACACCTTTACCACACCCCTACAAAGCTGGGCCAGGAATCGCTCTGCGCACATCACCTCAACAGGCCAATGATTGAGGCCAAAAAAAAAACAGCTGGACATGATGTTTGCATTAACAGTGATCTAATAAAATGAGTCTTATGTGTGCTTCATCATCAAAACGGCTTTAATCTATTGTTTGCTGAAAATACTTCTCAATGAAGCTTATTCTACCACATATACTACAGAAGCTTATCTACCTCCTTAAGCAATTTTATTTCCTTCAGGCATCTGCTCTTCTTACGAGATCATTCCAAGGATTTCATTTTCATAACTTAAGTCCCACTGATACTTCTCAATCCTCTTGCACAGCCCCTCTGAGCCCCGAAAAGCCTTAAATACTCATCAATACCAGAGAAATACTGCAGTCACTGTATAGTAGGGATCTTTACCTTGAATGTGGATTGCAGTTTCTGTCAGGGAACTGGGAGAATAAGTGAACTCTTTAATGCAGAGTCATTCTGAAGATACCCCAATGATGCCAGTTACCTTAGGGTCATCCGGAGGGTCATACTGAACAATCCAGTCGACTTCAGGAATGTCCAGTCCTCTTGCTGCCACATCCGTACACAATAGTGTTCCCGAATCTGCATTGCAGAACTGGAAGAATGTGGTTGTACGCTTATTCTGCTTTTGCTTTCCCTAGAATTAAATAAAAACATCCTTTAGAGCTGGAATCTTGAGATGGTCTCTAGGAAGTCCAGCAGCAGAACCCCCAAATTGTGGAACTGTTACCTTACTTTATTTCGAGCTCATCCCTTGGCCTGTGTCCTATTTCCCTAACTGTTCTGCAAGCCCCTCAAGGAGGGGCTTGAGTTGTCTTGTACTCTTCCGAAGTCCTCATACCCCTCCACACCCAGCTGAGATCCTTCACACAGGATCCATCACTTAGTGGTGATCAAACTACTCAGAACAATGTTTGGAGGAGAGGGCAATACCTCCAATCCTACAATCTATAGGGCTTAATAAGCATACCCTGTTTTCAATGGGCTCATCATCATCACTTACATGAATGGCCAAGACGGGCAAATCAATGTAGTTCAGCAACTCATAGTGGTACTTCACAGACATACAAGACGAAAAGAAGACCATAAGCTTCTTCTTTCGGTTCTTCTTAAGGAATGTAAAAAGCAGAAGGAATCTCTTTTCAGAAGGACAAACAACGTATCCCTAGAAAGCGTTTAAGGAGACAGATACAAATGAACCAAGTGGACATTTTCCGTTTCCTAACTTGTGTAATTTGATCAACAGCACTGATAAACATGGTATGTAAACTGTCATGCCTCACCTATGGCATTTTAAAAGTTCATTAACCCATTTGCTTTCTGAATGATCCTTCCAACAATTACATAAAAACACCAAGTAAGATCCCTACAGTTTTCAGTTATTGGTAAAAAGTACCTGCTCAAGACCATCCACTGTTGCATTAGCTTTATCATCATCAACACCAACATACAATGGCTCCTTTTTCAGAGAAATCCTTGCCAGGTCTTCAACTTTTCGAGTTTGGGTGGCAGAAAAGAGCATAGTCTGTCTACGTGCTGAAACAGATACGTATAAAAATAACCCCAATCTTTTAGGGAATCTTTACAATTGCCTCACAACTACAAATATTCTAGGTAGAGATATCAGAAATGGGAAATATCATGTCTCTACGGATTCTACAAATATTACAAAAGGTAAAACAGGTATATCATGAAACACTAGGTCTGTAAGTTTGAGAACTTAGATGAAACAGACAAACTCCTTCGAAGACAAACAACTGAAGAAAACAGGAACACTTTAAATAGCCTCATATCTACTAAAGAAATTTTAGTTGAAAACTTCATGTAAAGAAAATTCCAGGCCCAAATGGATTCCACTGGTGAATTATATTGAACATTTAAGAAAGAAACATCAATTATTCACAAACTCTCTAATAAATTAAGAGATTTATTATTATAATTATTATACTTATTATATATATTATAATTTATTTTATTTACTTATATGTCAACTCATTCTTGGAAGGTCAAGATCCATTACATATTCCAAAAACCTGACCATGACATGTTAACAAGAAGAAAACTATGTACCAATACAATTCGTGACCATGATGCAAATTCAAAATAGCATTTTCATCAAGTGGAATTCAGCAATATATAAAAAAGGATAATGGATCATGACTAGGCAGGTTTATTCTACAAATGCGAGGGTGGTTCAACATTTTGAAAAATAACCAATACAATTTACTATGGTCTAACTAAAGAAAAAACATTGATTACTTCAGCAGACAGAAAAAATAAATCTGATCATTTATTTCTGATTAAAAATCCTCGCAACTAGGAACAGAAGGATCTTCCTTAATTTCTGATAAAAGGCATGTAGTATAAAACCATGCAGCTAATTCATATGATAGTTAATGGAAAAGGACTGACAGCTTTCCCTAGACCAGAACCAAGCAAGGATGTCTGCTCTCATCACTTCTATTCAGTACCATACTGGAGGTTCTGGCCAGGGCACATCAGATAAGAAAATGAATAATAAATAAGAAGGCTGAAATGTCTTTATTGTACATGATTGCCTATACAGAAAATCAAAAAGCTACCAGTCATCTTGGAAAAGCCATACTGAATATCACTTCAGTACAGGATTAATGTCTTGCTAGATACAAAGGATCAATATAAATTCAACGTGTGTGTGTATGTTGTATGTGTGTGTGCATGTACATAGTAAAGCAACGAGCAATTGGAATTTGAAATTTTAATGAAATACTTGGGATAAATCTGACAAATGATGTGACTAACCTTTATCCTAACCCCCCAAATATATAGAGAAATAAAAAATAATCTAACACATGGAGATATCCTTATTATGAGTTATATGTTTTCTTCAGTAACCTATTCAATAAAATCTCAATCAAGAATTCCAGAACTTATTTGGAGGGAAGAGGGGGGACTAATCAAACCAATTCAAAATTTTATATAGATGTTAAAGGAAAGAATACCAAACTTTAAAAGAGATCAAACTTGGGGCTAACATTACCCGATGGTCAAGATTACAGGAGGAAACTGGAACCTTCTTGCACTGCTCATAGGAATGTAAATAGGTATAGACCGCTTTGGAAAACATGCTGGCAGTTTTTTAAAAAGTTATTAACATGTACTACACATGCAACTATGACACTCCTAGTTTACTTAAGAGAAAAGGAGATAAATGTCTCTACCAAGAGTTGTAGATGACTGTTCACAGTAACTTTATTTCAGAAAATGCAACCTAAATCTAGTGACAGAGATGAATACTCACTTGGGGACGAGGTGTGTGTGTAAGGAGGGGTGGGAGGGAGAAACTGAAAAGGGGCAGGAGGAAACCTTTGAGTGGGATAGACATGTTCATTTTCTTGATTGCAGTGATGGTGTCACAGTGGTAAACAAATCAAAGAACATAAAATTGGACATTATAAATGTACATATAATTATGTTGATTATACTTTGATAAAGCTTTAAGAAATAAATTATACAATGAGGGAAACCATGGTCTTAGTTATAACCAGTTCATAATGTTGCAAGTACTATAACCAAGGTATGTACAAGTAAGGCAACAAATCTACAGCTACTTGGGGGATGTTAGATGAGGTAAGAACGGGCAAGAGGTGGAGGACAGGACCTATGTGAAGACTGTTTAATATGCATTATAACTTCTAAAACAGCAAAACTACTATATCAAGTTATTAATAAATTTGACGCTTGTATTCCAAACTACCTTTCAGGTTAACTGGCACAACTATCTCACTTGGCTATGGTAAAGTTCTGGCATTAGTACAGATTTTCTGTAGGAACAGAAAATCTACTTATCTACTTCCAACAGATACCTTGCAAACCAAATGCAGATGCTACCTACTTACTTGGCAAAAGTTTAATAATTTGCTTTAATTCCTCTTCAAACCCAACATCCAAGATACGATCAGCTTCATCAATAACCAGACACTGTAGGTTTTTATACATAAACCCCCGGGTATTCTAACAAAACAAAGGACAAAGAACAACTATTAGTTGTCAGTTTATGTTTCATAGAAGACAATGAGACAAGCACTGCATCTCTTACCTGCATATGGTCTAGCAGACGGCCTGGTGTGGCCACAATGATGTTGATCCCATTAGCAAGTTTCTGTGCTTCAGCAGATCTGTTACTGCCACCCATTATTAAGCCATAGGTATGCACGTGGTGAGTCATTAGCTCCTTAAGAACACCAAAAGTTTGCATGGCTAGTTCTCTGGTAGGTGAGAGAATAAGGACTCCCGTTCCTAAAAATGATACATATGGCCAAAGTCTAAACGTGGTTGTCACCACTGAGTCCGTAACAGCTACAAAAAACCTCTAGTAAAATAATGGCAGAAACAAGCAGATGAAAGCTTACCATTCCTGGGCATGAACTTTAACTTGACAATGAGTTCAACTGCAGGGATGAGAAAAGCCAGGGTTTTACCACTGCCTGTTTTTGCAGCTGCTAGAAGATCCCTAAATATTAAAAAGGGAAAGGAGAAAGACATTTAGCCTACTCATTTACGATGTACTATACACACACACTTTAGGCACTAAGGCTAGAAAATGAACAAGAAGTCTACATCGCTGAAACTGATCACCTGGGTTATATACTGAAATCATAAGTCAGAACTGTGCTGTAACAGCAGTGAATATCTTTCCAACACTTTCCTTCAAACATGAGTAATTAACTTAAAGTCTTTAATGTATGCTGGATACATGACCCAACATATAGGAGAAAATCAACAGAATATACTGGTATGTTCTTTATAATCTACTAGTTCTAAAAGTAGATGCCAATATCTAAGCTTCAGTGTTAATCATACCTGCCTTCCAGAAGTGGTCTGATACTTTTATGCTGAATTTCAGTCATGTTTGTAAAACCCATTTCTTTTATTGCCTTCAGAGTGTTTTCATTGACAAGATTACATAAAGAAGCAAATGAAGTATCCTCAAAAGCTCCTAAACAGAAAACAATTTATCATTAGCAAATTTATTTTTTTAAAAAAGTTAGTATTGCTACAGTTGCCTAAATCTATTTTGCCTAGAAAGGCTTCCCACAGTAAGAAAAGGCTAAACCTTAATTATTCATGTCTGATAATATCAACAAAAAGATCCTTTATCTTTCAAGTTTCTCCATTGTTACTGGCTGTGTAAGTTATAGTCCAGAGTCTATACTGTAACAAAACAAGGGGTAGAGAGAAGGTATAACCGAGGAATTTATATAAAATAAAAATACCAAGACAAGGAAAATAATGAGAGTCCAGAGATAAATGAAATGCTTAAGAAATCTGATCTAAAAAGTGAAAACACTGAACATTAATAAAAACGGAGTGCTAAGTCAATTTAAAAAAAAACTGTTAATCTCACTCCAGCAAGACACAGAAGAGTTAGATACAGCCACAGAATGTTAGGCTGAGTCTACGTATCAAGTAGTACAGTGGTTCTTCAGCAGGAGGCATCAAAATCATCCGGGGGTTCCCCACACTCCACATGCCCAGGGTTTAAACCAATCACTCTTGACCTTGGCACTGCTGACACTTGGGCTGCGTAATTCTTTGTTGTGAAACGCTATCCTGTGCATTAGATGATATTATGCAGCATCTCTGACCTCCACTCACCAAATGCCAGCAGACTGCCCCTAGCTCCGAGAAGCAAAAATGTCTCCTAGGCTTAGGATGATCTTAGTAGGCTAGGGACAGAGGAGGTTCCTGGGATGTGGGACTTTCAGTGCTAAAACTGGAAAAGTTCTGGGCAAACCAGGATGAGTTACTCATCTTACTTGGGGGGCAAATTTCCCTGCTTGAGAGCTACTACCAAAACATTTGCAATTTGTATTAAGCAGGTCTGGGGTTGGGCCTCAACATTTTAACAAACTAACCCAAACCAAACAAACAAACTCAATTAACTCCTTGACATACCTGGTTAGGAGTAGTGAATTCTAGTCTAAACTTGACTTTATAAAGGAACAGAGGTCAAAGGAGGTTAACCTGGTACAGGGTCAATGATTTTCCTGTTACAACATAGAATGAGCCTTAGAAAAGGACAAACCAAAGAATCATAGAAGCTGCTTGTGTGCATACAAAATATTTAGTGTCAGGAATGGACAAAAGCAAAATAATAAGGAACAAAAAGAACTAAAACACCACAAAATAGAAGATAAAGAGAAAAAGCAGCAGAAAGATTTACAAAAGAAGTTTCTTGTTGATAGTTACTTTTTCCGGGTAAACTAAAAGTCACAACTGAACCTTCAAACCTATAATCCTCTAAGAGAGGTACATTTTAAAGAAGTTATGTCTAAAAAACTTCCTGGACGTTACCCGTCAGTCCCAGCGGCAGGCTGGGCGCCTCACTGTCATCTTCATCATTATCCGGCTTCTCCACGTTATTTTCTGTTTCTTTAGGAGTCTTGGCATTTTCTTCTTCAGATTCCCCTTCGTTTTCAGTTTTTGCTTTTTTTGCATCTTTGGTTTTAAAAGACAAAACCCGAAAAATTTTTTCCTTAAAATAAAATTCCAAATGAGATCAACAAAACAGAAGATTTCTGATGTAAAGATGTGTATTTTCAAAAGCTAAATATATTCTGTGTTACTTTGTTAAGAATTCTGTTAGATGAAAATGACTGGTTATATTTAAAATCCAGGGTACAAACAGACTTGGTGACCAAACATTTAGGCTTCTTAATGTATTATACCATCTCATGTAAAACTTGTAACAAGTTCAACTAAACAGTATAAAGATACCAATTATAAGTTTCACATACTCCACTGAGGGGAAAGAAAGCATATCTGATTAACATAATCTTTAACAACTCATTATAAGCACTCATTTTTCCTCCCACGCCAATTACTATCAAAGGCTCTTCATGTTACTAGAGATAGACTGTAAAGGGCAACAATCCACTTGCCTGGATGACATACACTGGACTGCTCCTTGGCTATCAAGGATGAGGGTGGGAGGAAAGGCAGAGCTTCCTAGCTTCTCATTTCTACATTCACAACTTTCACATGGCCCCAACTACCTTTTCAGTCCTACTTCTCATTTCTCTTTTCAATGTTCGACTCTAGGTCAAACAGATTAACCACATGCTGGGCTTATATACAAATATACAGCAATTAGCGATGTATAGAATAGCAATTAGCAATTAGCAATTAGCGATGACTTAGAATAGAACCCAGGACTCTCTGTAGCCCAGTACTGGTCTCTTCCCTGTACCTTACGGCCACCCCTCCAAGAAATAGTCAACTTTGTAGGACTCGTATGTTCAAAAGCCATAGATATCTTCAGATGGCCTCCATGGCTTATTTTGTTTTCCCTGGAATAGTTCTTAAAATGTACCCATAAGATGGCTGGGTGTGGCAACTTCTACCTATAATCCTAGCACTTTGGGAAGCCGAGGTGGGAGGATCATTTGAGCCCAGGAGTTCAAGACCAGTTTGGACAACACAGTGAGACCCCCATCTCATTAAGAAACAAATACACAAACAAACAAAAACCCATAGGGTTACAACTCCCATCATTGTGATTCAATGTTTGAGAGCAGAAATGATACCACTTCCTGGGGCATACTCAAAACAAGAATTGTGAAGGCAAAAATTTTAGAACAGGATTACAATGACCTTTGTTTGAAGGCATCATGAAGGTAGTAGCATGTTTGGGAAAGTTCAAAGCTCCTTTCTAAATAAAACTCTTATTTCAGGTAAAATACATGAATAGGATGTTCTAACTCAGGGATTAGCAAACTTTCTACAAAGGGCCAGATAGTAAATGTTTTAGACTTTGCACGTCCTATGATCTCTGCTGCCATAAACACAACCAAATAGGTACTGCTATGACCCAGTAAAACTTTATTTACAAAAATAGGTAGAAGGAGGGATAGTTTGCTGACCCCTATCTTATCCTACCTTGAAATCTCTGCTTGTACAAATCTCAATTAAAATGTCCATTCTTTCATCCGAGCTTACTGAAATTCCATCACCTTCAAAAAATACTCCTTCCTTTTCCTCCTGCCATTCTTAGCACTTGGAAATTAATGTTCTGTTTATTCAGAAGTTTCCTACTTTATATACTTTGTAACTAAAACTCTTTTCAAAGGGAGAAAATTTCTAGAACTCTAAGGAGAGTCTTTTCTGAGAGTGAAGTTTTCTTCAAGGTTAGTGAAATTAAAAGTCTATTCCTCAGTATTTTGAGTAAAGTTGAAATGGACTCCCCGCTTCTGCCAATAAAACGTTTTCATTAGCTACCAGGCTGATCTCTAATATACTGGTTGAGTACAGGGAATTCTCATATGGCATGTGCACACAACAGTAATAGAAAGAGGAACAATAACCGTCTGTGAAAAACTAAATGGCTGAAGTTCAAAGATAATGAACACCTACCGGGCCCAGCATCATTCACCGTTTTCTCTTTTCTTCTTCTTTTTCTTTTTTGATTCTGAATTGGGAGACTGCATTGCTGTTTCTCCATTGGTTAATACGGTGGATTTCTGGGGAGATTTTTTAACTTTTATACTTTCCACTGCTTCTGGAGACACGTCTCCATTTTGAGTTTCTGATAAGCCCACATTCACACAATGTTTTGATTTTTTAACCTTTCCACCTCCCATTGTTTCTTCAGATACATCTCCATTTTGAGTTTCTGATAGGGTCAGATTTGAGGCCCCTGTTTAAATAAACAGAACATACACTGTGACAAAGAAGTTTACTTATAAACACTGAAATCCCAAATGAGAACTTCCATGGCTTCCTGACACGAATTATTTAGCTTTTCTTCTCTTTCATGTAATTAAAACAATTTATAATTTTATGGTGTTCCCTTACAGGGAAAGTAAGTTATCTTAAAGAGACAATACTGGAAAAGGGAAAGCAATATTGATTTCTTAACTTCAAAAAACCGTACCTCTGACTCCTTAAAAGGAGTCTAGGACAGGAAAACTTCAATGAGGTCAAATATTTAAACAGATGAGGTCAGATAATGGTAGTTACAGAATAAACATAAATATTTGATAAACATATGATTAACTGATATATTGAAAAAGACATTTACAACTCATTCGCACAAGTACTATTTCTCATACCACTTCAAAACATTCAACCTCAACTCTTCTAGACCGCAGTGAGTTGAAAATTCAGTTGATAAGACCACTTATTTGCCCCAGTATTTATCACACACAAATACAGTAATGCGTGCACAATGATATTTCTGTGAATTAAGGACAATATATACAGTGGCTCCATAAGAGTATAAAGGAGCTAAAAAATTCCTATCACCTAGTGCCATCAGTTGTTGCAATGTCGTAGTGCAACATATTACTCATGTTTGCAGTGATGCTAGTGTAAACAAACCTACTGTGATGCCAGTCACATAAAGTACAGCACACACAATTATGTACAATACATAATACATGATAATAAACAACTATGTTACTGGTTTATGTATTTACTATACTTTTGATCATTACTTTAGAATGTACTCCTTCTACTTATTAAAAAAAATGTAAGAGTCAACTGTAAAAGAGCCTCAGGGAGAAAAGTATTTTAGAAGGCACTGTTATCATAGGAAATGACAGCTCCATGCCTACTGTTGCCCCTGAACATCTTCCAGGGGGACAAGATGTGGAGGTGGAAGACAGTGATACTGAATATGTCTGTGTCTTTACATTTTAACAAAAGCTTAAAAGAAAAAAAAAACAAAATCACATAGAATAAGGACAAAGGAAACTTTTTGTGCAGCTGCGCAATGTGCTTGTGTTGTAAGCTAAGTGTTAAAATTTAACAAGTTTATAAGGTAAAAGTTACAGCAGGCTAAGGTTAATTTAAGAATAAAAGTATTAAAAACCTAAACAGTGTAGCCCAAGTGTACAGTGTTTATAAAGTCTATAGTCGTGTAATGTCCTAGGCCTTCACATTCACTCACCACGCACTGACTCGCTCAGGGTAACTACCAGTCCTGCAAACTCCATTCATGGTAAGTACTCTATACAGATGTACCATTTAAAAAAAATCTCTCATGTCATATGTACATGTATTTTTACTGTACCTCTTCTATGGTTAGATATATTTAGCAATACATACATTTACCATTGTGTTACAATTCTCTCAGTACAGTACAGTAACATGCTGTACAGGATGACAGCTTAAGAGCAACAGGCTATACCATGTAGCCTGGGTGTGCAGTAGATTCAGGTTTGTGTACTGTAAGCTGTTCGCAGAACGACAAAAGCCCCTAATGACTCATTTCTCACAACGTATCCCCCCTCCTGTTATGTACATGACTGTACCTGAGAATGTCCTTACCAAAGGCTCCCTGTTTGTTTACTGAAAAAGAGAAAACACCATCTTTTGTTCAAATTTACTTACACAGGCACTGAAAAGTAGTTAGTAATGCTGTAGTATTATTCTATAGGAATTAGAAATATAAGAGTACTTCAAAACATATTCCTAAAATTCACAAACCTATTGCCTCCTGCAGAATTTTTTTTCAATTAACGTCTGTTGAAAACCAACTGGGGCAAGGCACTGTGCCTTCAACCTTTCCCTCGGGTAGTTTATATCTCAACCTGGACAATAAGTTAACAAAATTACTTCAAGATCTGTGGCCCCATTGTCAGGACACTGGGACTGCAAATGAGGTAAGTAAGAAAGGTGACATTCATGTAAAATCCTTTTCATTTAGGTGACCGCGCAGGACACAAATATGTAGAAGCTTTTGTGAGAAAGTGCTACGAGAGTGTGTGGAGGTGGGTAGAGGAAGGCAATAGTACCAAAGAAGCTCTAGAAACAGCCAGACGGGCTTTCGGAGAAAGAAATATGGGAATTACATAGATGTGAAAAGTGGGTGGAAATGAGAACGTTCCATGTAGCCTAACCGGAAAAGAGGGATGGGGTGAGGTGCGACTTGCAGGTGGTGAGGGGATCAAAAGGTAAAGTGGAAATGCAAAAGGCAGGGTTAGCCGCAAGCCTAGAAGTGAACCGGGAGGCCTCTTGCTCTAACGCTGTAAGAAGAAACTGATTGCTCAGAAAGGTCAGGAGCAGCGCTGGAGTCACGCGACCAGTCGGCAGCAGCGCAGGCCCCGAGTGGAGGCTGCCTTTTCACTCTCCCCAGTCACACACTCTGCAGGGGAAGCTGCCTCCGTCACACGGAGCAGCTGGGCCCCCGGCCGCCCGAACGCGCCAGGACTGGCGCGTGGGACTCCTCAGCCATCGCGAGTCAACGCATCTCACCCCGCAACTTTAGGTTCCGCTGCCGCAATTTGAGGTTCCGCTTCTCGATCTTCTTACGCAGGAGTTTCATCGGCAGGTGAGACATGCTGTCCAAGAAGTGCCTAGAACAAGGCGCCAACAGTACAGCTATTCAGTTCTCTAGAACAAGCGCCACACGGTACAGCTACTCAGTTCTCAAGGCTGACGTTACTTCCCTTCCGGTCACATGTGCGCAGCTCAGCCAACCGGAAGTGCGTCACAGGAACGCTGGCACCCGGCGGAACGAGAATGCTCCAGAGTGGAAATGCTTCCAGACGCGCGCACCACGATACCTTTAACGACCAAAAACTTTACATCGCCCCCTGGAGAAGTGGAGGCCAGGCCGTGCACTGGCTTCACGCTGTACTAAAAGCTCATTTGAGCACCCCCTACAGGAAGATTGAAGAAAGAGCGTGGAGGGGAAGCAGCCCATAGGGAGTCGGCATTTTTATGTTCCTATCCTCTGTGGGTGCAGAATTAGAGTTGACCCTCCCTGTACCTGGGTTTCCTATCTGTGGATTCAACCAACTCCCTCATTGAAAACATTACAAAAAAAAAAACAATTAAAAATAATACAGTTTAATAACCACTTTCAGAGCATTTAGGTTGTATAAGGTATTACAAGTCATTTAGAAATGATTTAAAGTATACTGGAGGTTGGGTGTAAAATAAATGCAAATATTACACTATTGTTTGTAAGGGTTTTGAGTATCCTAAGATATTGGTACCCATAGAGGGTCCCGGACTCAATCCCCTGTGGATACTGAGGTATGACTGTATTTGGGAAACTGAATAAAACTAAATTATATACATGCGTTTCTAAACTTGTTTGGCCACTCTCCTCAGAAATACAATTTCTGTGTAACTTGGCACACATACACACATAAATATGACATTTCTCAAAATAATATTCTTGCTTTTCACTCTATTTTTCCTCCAAGTCCATTCATTCCATCCTAAATTATTCTTTTAGCTTACTAAAATACTAATTGCTATGAATTTAAATTAACTTTACTACATTAATAATAGGTTGACTGCAGTTTGAAAAAGAGGTTTATATATTCCCTAAGTATACCCATGGACCCTTCAGGAGTCCAGGACAGAAATTGCAATCTGACTAGCTAATAGTCGTCTTTTTTTTGGGATGGGGAGGAAGACAGGGGTATGCATACAGTATTTAATTTTTTAAAAAATTGTTATCAACATTAAAATACTTAGAGATTTCCATACAAATTCATATTTGTCTTTAAAAATTGGCCCAATGCCCTAAAATTCCCCTTAATAATAATCAGTTTGAGCTAAACAACTGGAAGAGTCCATGAAACCTGGATTAACCTGTTTACTTGGAGTGGCAGAACATGAGACCCTGGAGATAGGGAGGAACAGAGAGGGAGCAAACTTGGAAGGGAGTTTAAACAGAATGTGAAAGAATGGACTTGGAAATCATATTGGATTGGACTGGAAAACCAAGACAAATAATCATGTGCTTAGATTAAGTTGTTAGTGATCAGGCATGCTGAAGGATGAGTCAGAAATTTAAGCACACACACACACACACACACAATTTATCTCAGTGTAAATACATATGCCAGTTTAAATTTATATATATATCAGTATATATATGTATATACACCTATGTATCTATTCCTCTATCTCTATGTACATTCATATATATTTACATGATCACATGTGTGAGTTTTGGGTCTGTGACTTTGAAATAGATACAACTGACGTCTATATAGAAAGTGCTCAAAATTTATTATTTCCTTTATGTTGTAACTTAAATTTGTGGGGCTGTGTTTTGGTAGTAGTAATGGAAAGGTACTCCCTTTTTTCTAGAGCGACTTTTTCTAGCTAGTAGGGAAGATTGGCAGTCATTTGCTCAAAACCAGAAAAACACACATTTACGAGGTGTTTAAGACATTTAGATTAGAGAAGCCAATCCTTTGAGGTGCATGGAAATGCTTAATGTTAGGGATTGATAACCTTTTAAGAAATGTAGATAAAGCTACCAATGCCAGTTCTTCTGGATTTTTAGAAGAAGGATGAGAAATTATAGCTTCAAATCAACTCTCAAAATTAGGGTTGAGAGTTATTTTTAACAGAGTGAATTTCTAAGGCCACATCAGCAGTTACTCTAGCAAAGAAAGCAATGTCATTGGGTTAGCTACTCAAAAATTATCTGTGAGGGTGAAGTAACAATCATATGCTTCTGAAAAGTCTGTTGTTCCTCACAGCTGGAGCCTATCCCAGTATCTATTCAGAATGAGTTTCAGTCTTTAAAACTTCTTGCTTGGGCTCTCTGTCACAGGGGTCTCTCTCCTCAGAATATGGTCATTCACCAAAAGACAATTGCATAATATAGTCATGATGCAATTATTTTTTGAGCATTTTTGTGCTAAGAGTGTGTGGTAGGCATGTGCTAAATCCTGGGTATAAAATAGTGGACAAGATAGACCTGGCTCACCTGTGTGGAGCTTACAGAGCTTACATGGGGAAGACAGAAAATTAAACAATTATGGTAAACTATGATGGATGCAATGAAAAAGAAGCACATGACAGGAGCAACATCCTAGCCTTGGGAAGGGGTCTGGGGTTGGAGTCTGTCATTCAGTATTCATTGTGCATTGGCACTGAGCCAGCAGCAGGCAGAACCAGGAAGGGAGTTGCTGTCTTTTTGTTGTTGTTGTTTTTTGAGACAGAGTTTTGCTCTTGTTGCCCAGGCTGGAGTTCAATGGTATGATCTTGGCTCACTGCAACCTCCGCCTCCTGGGTTCAAGTGGTTCTCCTGCCTCAGCCTCCCAAGTAGTTGGGATTATAAGCATGCAACACCACACCCAGATAATTTTGCATTTTTAGTAGAGATGGGGTTTCTCTATGTTGATCAGGCTAGTCTCGAACTCCTGACCTCAGGTGATCCGCCTGCTTCCCCCTCCCAAAGTGCTAGGGTTACAGGCCTGAGCCACTGCGCCTGGCCAGGAGTTGCTGTGTTTTACTTCCTGACTAAAAATAATTAAATTTAACATAGAACAGGTCTTATTCATGCTGTTTTTTTTTCAGTTTTCACTTGAGATCCTTAAACCTGAGACAAGTGTTTGTAAAATAAAAAGCAGATTTGTGTGGTTTCTTGTCATTCAAATAACAAATGCCCCACTTCGCTGGGAAAAGAAATCAATCTATTTCACCAACATCATAGAATTGTGAGCCAGAAATAACTGACTCATCCACTCCAATCACTGCATTAGGACTCTTGAAGTGATTTTCTAGGAACTTTCAAATGCTATTTTCCACAAGGTTAACCACTCTGTCGTGTATTGGAACTTAAAAAGTGCTATGTTATTGTAAATAAGCATGATGTTGCCTCCTTCACAGGACCTGACTTTCCTGGACCAGAGTCTTGTTCTGTGTATTTCTACATAGTAGAAAGCAGATGGCTGGTACTTAAGAAAGGTCTTCTTCAGTGAACTGATGGACATAAGAATGAGAGATTAATTTAAAGAACATCACCACAATTCATGACAAATCATTATTATTGCAGTGGTCCTAGGAGCTGGAGAGGACACAGAAACATATAACAGAAACCTTTCTCTCAAGAAGTTTATTCATTTATTAATTCAAAAAAAATACCATCTATCTGTTCCAGGTACTGTTTTAGGCCCCAGGAATCCGCAGTAAACAAGACAGGAAAAGTCCTTATTTCCAAAGAGATTACTGCCTAGTTAAGGGAAGACAGGTGTAAGTAAACCAAGTGATTGAACAAGATACCTTTACATGAAGCTAAATGTTGGGAAGACATTACAACCAGACAATGCAATATAATAGAGAGGGATGAGTGGGAGGGCAGGACACATGCTACTCAGGTGGGAGGTATTTTTTGAGGAAACAAAGATCTAAGGTCAGAGAAAAGGCTGTCAAAGACAAGCCTGAATATGCTATTAAGTAACAATTCAAGGGATCAAGAGCAGATTTGTAGCCAGGAGAATAGGAGGAGATTTGCAGGGGGAAAGAGTCTAGGAGCTGGGTCAAGCTTGAGTGAATAAGGCCATGGTGACAATGTTAAAATGAACTGCATTTGACTTCCTTCCCTTTGAGTCATAGAGTCTGACCACTGATGATTGAATCACAGACTGAGTCTTGCTTGTCCAGTATGTTGTGGAAATAAGAGGATAGAAATGAATTTATTTTTAATACACTTCTTATGTGGAACAATATTAGACTTCCAAAAGTGTTGCAAAGACAGTGCCCTTTACCCAGTTTTCCCTAACGTTAACAACTTAAAGCCATGATACATTTATCAAAATAAGGACATTAACATTAGTAAATTACTATTAACTAAATTCGACTTTATTCAGATTTCACTAGTTTTCCCACTAATGTCCTTTTTCTTTTCTTTTCTTCTTTTTATTTCTCCTGAATAAAAGGAATACACATGCAGAATGTGCAGGTTTGTTACATAGGTATATGTGTGCCATGGTGGTTTGCTGTACCTATTGACCCATCCTCTAAAATCCCTCCTCTCACCCCCCACTCTGCAACAGACCCTGGTGTGTGTTGTTCCCCTCTCTGTGTCCAAGAATTCTCAATGTTCAACTCCAACTTATGAGTGAGAACATGCGGTGTTCAATTTTCTGTTTCTGTGTTGGTTTGCTGAGGATGATGACTTCCAGCTTCATCCGTGTCCCTGCAAAGGACGTGATCTCAATCCTTTGTATGGCTGCATGGTATTCCATGGTGTATATATTCCTCATTTTCTTAATCCAGTCTATTATTGATGGGCATTTGGGTTGGTTCCATGTCTTTGCTATTGTAAATAGTGCTGCAATAAGCATACATGTGCATATGTCTTTATGGTATAATGATTTGAGTATATACCCAGTAATGGGATTGCTGGTTCAAATGGTATTTCTGCTTCTAGATCCTTGAAGAATCACCATACTGTCTTCCACAATGGTGGAACTAATTTACATTCCCGCCAACAGTGTAAAAGTGTTCCTATTTCTCCACAGCATCGCCAGCATGTATTGTTTCCTGACTTTTTAACAATCACCATTCTGACTGGCATGAGATGGTATCTCAATGTGGATTTAATTTGCATTTCTCAAATAATGGTCAGTGATGTTGAACTTTTTCTCATGTTTGTTGGCTGCATAACTGTCTTCTTTTGGTAAGTGTCTGTTCGTAACCTTTGCCCACTTTTAAAGGGGTTGTTTGTTTTTTTCTTGTAAGTGTGTTCAATTTCCTTGTAAATTCTGGATATTAGGCCTTTGTCAGATGGGTAGACTGCAAAGGTTTCCTCCCATTCTGTAGGTTGCCTGTTCGATCTGATAATAGTTTCTTTTGCTGTGCAGAAGCTCTTTAGTTTAGTTAGATCCCATTTGTTAATTTTGGCTTTTGTTGCAATTGCTTTTGGAGTTTTCGTCGTGATGTTTTTGCCTATGCCTATGTCCTGAATGGTATTGCCTAGGTTTTCTTTAAGGTTTTTATGATTTTGGGTTTTACATTTAAATATTTAATCCATCTTGAGTTAATCTTTGTATATGCAGAAAACTGAAACTGGACCTCTTCCTTACACCTAATGTTCTTTTTCTGTCCTAGGATCTAATCCAGGATACCACATTGCGTAAAGAAAATTTTCTGAAATGTGATTTTTGCCATTTCCTAAACAATTTGTATTTGGGGATAAATGAGAGGTGTGACCACCAACCAGAAGCTAACTTCCACCCCATGGTCCTTACCACATTGTCTTTTTAAACTAGTTCTTCATTTTAGCTAGTACAACCCATGATCTCCCTCCTCCTTGCCAACCCCTTACCCTCTTGGAGTAGTGTTGGTATTTACATGATCATCCTTTCATAATATTTTTTACAATCACCACACCAACTTATTTCCTTAAACATTTCTGAAAATGGACCACTTTTGGAGAATGGGTTTAGGGAAGCACCTACTAGATCTCAACGCTCTACCTAGCTATTTTACTCCAACAAAATGAATGAGAATTCGGATTCCCCACCAACTGATTTTGTGAAATTTATCAAACTACCTTCCTGCGTTATAACTTCTCAGCTAATTTTACCTACTTGAGGACAGGAATGTTATTTCATTTATCTTTAGAGACCGCCCACACTTAGAACTTTCCATTGATTCATATTTTCAAACCAGTATTGACTATCAAGGATAACATGCTGGGAAATAGGCTAGGTGCTAGGGATAGAGAGAAATCAACCAAAGCTCTCACCCTCAAAGTGCTCACACTTTAGTAGGAGTCAAAGACATCTTTAGTCACATTTAGACTTTTATGCCCCACATATTACCTAGCATTTAGCAGGCACTCAATAAATGTTTGGCATCCTGTTTTAAGAAGATGCTTTCTGGTAGCAGTGGAGAGCATGGAGGTGAGATAATCAATCAGGTGACTGTTGCAGCAGTTCAGCAGGGATGTTATGAAGCTCACAGTGTCAGAACAGAATGAGTTTAAATATATTTTCTGAGAAAGAATGAACATAACTGGGTGACCAATTGGATGTGGGAGTAAAACGAGAGGAAAAGTAAAGAATGCTTCTGAATTTTCCAGCTTGGGATGTGTTATATAGAATACAGGAAGAGGAAACAAGTTTGGAGAATGGTGGTAGAAAGGAGAAAGGGAAAGAAGAAAATGGGAGAGATAATTAATTTGATATGGGGCATTTAGTTTGAAAAGAATTAAATATAAAAGATGACCCACAAATATTTCTTGAATGAGTAGAGGAAGGAATGCATCACAACTTGAGTAACTGTGGATTGATGAGGAAGTTGAACTCAATGGGACCAAATTTGTTCTGTAGATACAATTTTGAGTCTGTGATGAAACTGCCCAACGGTTTTGGCAACTGGAGCAGGTAAAAAAGGGCCAAGAACAGGTGGCGCATGAGCTGGATCCTAAGCCTGGATAGAATTTGGCTGGTGAATAAGATAAATAGAAGTGTAAGGTAGGATTGTGCCTCCTGTCAACAAGGAGCAACTCATTAGCAGTTTTTGAGAGGCACTGGTAAGTAATAGTGAAGATAAGGATATGTGGGAACACATCGTGAGGTCTCTAATAAGAGGTGGCAGTGTGCGCATACTTTGATGATATATGACAATATTAGATTCTTGAGAAGGGCAGTGGGATGATCAAAGTTATGCTTTTGGAGGATCTATTTGTCAGCAGTGTTCAGGTGGATTTGGATAAGGGGCAGCATTGAGACCTGCTGGTGACTGGCTTGGTAATTCAGGAGTGAATTGGAAACAGTTTGAGTGCTTGTTTCATGCCCCTGTATGACCTCCACTGCTTTGCAATCCTCGTTTGTCTTTTCTGCTTCCACTTGGTCTTACCCACCTGTCACCTTCCAGACTCAGCTTCAATGCAGGCTCCCCTGGAAAGTTCCCCTAACTCTTATGCCCTCCAGATGGCTGCTAGTGTGTTGTATATGGTTTCTGTGGACGCTCTTTTCACACTGGATGGTAATATACTCTCTTGAGTATCTTTCTTTTCTAGTACACTGTGAGTTCCTTAAGGGCAGAGATACTACCCGTGGGTTCCAGAACTGGGTTGAGCGCATAGTGGACATTCAGTAAATTGATTCTGATTTATGCTGAATAAACTAACGACAGGAAGAATGGAAAGAAAAGTGAACTAAGGATACATTTGGCGGACATAATGGATAATATTTACTGGATAATTTAAGGAAAGAACTGTCACCTATAGAATTCACATATTCATTGAGGGTGGAGTGGAAGTGGTGAGTTGTTTTGAAGGTAATAAAGTCAGTCAGGAACAGTATCATGTATATGCAATATATATAAATATGTAAAAATACATATTTATATATTTTATATATACTATTTCTCATATACATTATACAACATAAATATATAATGAAGTATATGATAATATATAAGTATATACAATTATATGTAATGCGATATTAAAATATATCAACATTTAGTTTAGAAACTATAACCATATGAATGTAGCACGTTACAGTTTTCAAACAAAATACTTAGATTCCAAGAAAAAAATAAAATGGGGCAGTTAAGCACTCAAGGTTTGGAATGAGAGAGATATAGGCTTGAATTTCAGCTCTGTCATTTACTGGCTATGTGACTTTAGGCAAATATTTACCTTTTTTTTGGCTTCAATTTCTTTATCTACTCAAGGATATAGTAATAATTATTCCACAGAGTTGTACAAGGATTTAGTTAAGTCATATGCTAAGCACATTGTAGCTTGATGCTTAGGTTTTATTAAATGATGATAGTCGTTATTATTCATGCACACATAATAGAATTAATGGGGAGTTATTCAGGAATAGGAATAGCCAGTTAAAACCAACGACTATGAGACAACCTTTGAGCTGAAGATAGGAATTTCTGCCAGGGTCAGAAATTAGGGACAAGGGAAACATCTCATATACATTCATGTAATTACTTTTGAGTAAATTAACGATAACTATAATTACCAAAGCATGAAGAATTTCTATGTTTTTTACAGAAAATGTGCGTTGAAGTAATAACCACATTAATATGATTAATCTCGAACAATATACCCAAACCAGAGTCAACTTTCAGCATCCAAGGAAAGAGAATGTGTTAGTTATGAGTCTAGGGTTACGATTATTGAGATGAGATTTTCTTAAAGCCCCATGCTGAAAACTAACGTTGTATATCCCTTTTCAGAAGATGAAAAAAAAAATGGTTATCAAAAACCAAGAGGAGTATCTCCATACACCTTAGCTGAACATGATATAGAACATATGAAAGATTTGATTCTCCAGCCTATGAACGAGAATAGCCTGTTGCAGTTCTCCAAAAGTTTCCCGTTTGGGTTTATGCAAAGACAAAGCAGAGACTAACTCCTCTTATTTGACGGAATGTCTGATTTGTATTCTTAAAGAGGGGTGCCTGGAGACTGATCTGGGATAGGCAAGGCAGAAGTACTGTTGTTAAAAGGATTCATGGATTGCTGGAGCTGGAAAGAGGGTTGGGGGTATCTAGAATGTACCTTGCAAAGCAGAGGCTGGAGGGCTATACAGACCTTTCTTCTGGGATTGGGGCATGGAGAAGATAGAACTGAGTACTCTCTGTCATGAACATTAGGCCTGCTGATGAAAAGTAATTGATTAGATATTCATATGTATTTCCTACACACTGAAAGGAGGCAGTGAAACAGACATCATATACCTGGTTTTAGACAAGGAAAATAATTCCACTAAAACAAAGGGGCCCTGTATCTGAGTATCATGAAGGTTCAATATGAATGGGATCCCCACGTCTTGTCCTTTCAATACTGAAACTGTGTTAATCTGCACCTTCAAGTTAAAATACCATTTTTAAATGCAAAATGAAACATATATTTTCTTAAAATTATGTAATATAACAATCTGTTTGTCCTACGAAAGTTAGTTTTCAATCACTATCCACAAAAAATATGAACTGGGATATTCCCAAAGAAATACTGGGACAGGCACGGTGGCTCGTGCCTGTAATCCCAGCACTTTGGGAGACTGAGGCAGGTGGATCACGAGGTCAGGAGATCCAGACCATCCTGGCTAACACAGTGAAACCCCATCTCTACTAAAAAATACAAAATATTAGCCGGGTATGGTGGCGGGCGCCTGTAGTCCCAGCTACTCGGGAGGCTGAGGCAGGAGAATGGCATGAACCCAAGAGGCAGAGCTTGCAGCGAGCCGAGATCATGCCACTGCACTCCAGCCTGGGCCACAGAACGAGACTCCATCTCAAAACAAAATTGAACAACAACAACAAAAAAACACAAAAATAAGCCAAAAGAAATACTGATTCACACCTGTAATCCCAGCACTTTGGGAGGCTGAAGAGGGTGGATCACCTGAGGTCAGGAGTTCAAGACAAGCCTGACCGACATGGTGAAACCCCATCTCTACTAAAAATACAAAAAATTAGCTGGACGTAGTGGTGGATGCCTGTAATTCTAGCTACTCAGGAGGCTGAGGCAGGAGAGTCACTTGAACCCAGGAAGCGGAGGTTGCAGTGAGCCACGATCATGCCATTGCACTCCATCCTGGGCAACAAGAACAAAACTCTGTCTCATAAAAAAAAAAAAAAAAAAAAAAAACCTCTCTCTAAAAAAAAAAAAAAAAAAAAAAAAATACTGATGATGGCTCAGTGGCAAGTCTGGCCCAGAATTCAGGCAGAAATCCAAATGTAAATCATTTTTCCCTCTGAAATTGTGATATTTATTGCTGCCCTCATGTCACATAGGCATCTGATTGAAGAAAAAATTGCTCATCTCTGTCCAGTACATGGTGGACATATTTACATCAGATATTTATCAATGACATTAGCCATTCATAATTAGCCATTGAGTTAAGCTTAAATTGGAATTATTTGAACTAGGATTTTATGAGCGTCACATATTTTGGACTGGGGTAGTTTAAGATATATCTCGAGACTACTTCTGCATTAATTGATGATTTTTTTTTCACCTCATAAAACAAATCAGCTTGAAACTGATGTGATTGAGGGATCTCACTCAAATCCTTTGGGGTGCAAACATTGTAGAGTGTGGCTTTTTAACTCTTACCATGTCCTGTCAGATCCCTAAACTCACTACACTGTGGGATACCTTAATTATATTTCAGTTTGGTTCTATCATTTCTGCTATGTTTAGTTATTATAATGTCTGGTCTATTGAGTGTCTCACTCTCACATTCAATTCAAATGTCCCTTCCCCTTCCAAAGCAGGCTAGGTTCTCTAAAGATTTGAAGGTGAGGAATGACGCATTGCCTGCAAGCTTTCCTCCTCCTTTCTATTGCTTGTGATTGTTCCTTGAGCATTGCAGTGAGAAGGGAGAGGAAGAAAAGGCAAAAAGTCATTTCTTTTTTAAATTTTCCATGGAGAGTTGGTTCCCCTTTCTTTATTGGTTTGGGTGGCTTTCTTCTTATGCAAACAACCATGTATTGGTGGTAGAGAGTTACTTTCCCTATTTTTCTAGCCACCATTCCTCATCTACCTCTTTGCCTGAAGACCTGGACAAGCAGAGTCCCCAGTGGATTCCAAAGACAAAGGGCTCAATTCTTTTTTTTTTTTTTTTTTAATTATACTTTAAGTTATAGGGTACAAGTGCACCACGTGTAGGTTTGTTACATATGTATACATGTGCTGTGTTGGTTTGCTGCACCCATTAACTCATCATTTACATTAGGTATATCTCCTAATGCTATCCCTCCCCCTGTCCCCCATCCCATGACAGACCCCAGGGTGTGATGTTCCCCACCCTGTGTCCAAGTGTTCTCATTGTTCAATTTCCACCTATGAGTGAGAACATGTGGTGTTTGGTTTTCTGTCCTTGTGATAGTTTGCTCAGAATGATGGTTTCCAGCTGCATCCATGTCCCTACAAAGGACATGAACTCATCTTTTTTTATGACTGCGTAGTATTCCATGGTGTATATATGTCACATTTTCTTAATCCAGTCTATCACTGATGGACATTTGGGTTGGTTCCAAGTCTTAGCTATTGTGAATAGTGCCACAATAAACATACGTGTGCATGTGTCTTTACAGTAGCATGATTTATAATCCTTTGGGTATATACCCAGTAATGGGATGGCTGGGTCAAATGGTATTTCTAGTTCTAGATCCTTGAGGAATTGCCACACTGTCTTCCACAATGATTGAACTAGTTTACAGTCCCACCAACAGTGTAACAGCATTCCTATATCTCCACATCCTCTCCAGCATCTGTTCTTTCCTGACTTTTTAATGATTGCCATTCTAACTGGTGTGAGATGGTATCTCATTGTGGTTTTGATTTGCATTTCTCTGATGGCCAGTGATGATGAGCATTTTTTCATGTGTTAGCATGATTTATAATCCTTTGGGTATATACCCAGTAATGGGATGGCTGGGTCAAATGGTATTTCTAGTTCTAGATCCTTGAGGAATTGCCACACTGTCTTCCACAATGATTGAACTAGTTTACAGTCCCACCAACAGTGTAACAGCATTCCTATATCTCCACATCCTCTCCAGCATCTGTTCTTTCCTGACTTTTTAATGATTGCCATTCTAACTGGTGTGAGATGGTATTCATTATGGTTTTGATTTGCCTTTCTCTGACGACCAGTGATGATCAGCATTTGTTTGTTTGTTTGTTTGTTTTTCTTGTAAATTTTGTTTAAGTTCTTTGTAGATTCTGGATATTAGCTCTTTGTCAGATGGATAGATTGCAAAAATTTTCTCCCATTCTGTAGGTTGCCTGTTCACTCTGATGGTCATTTCTTTTGTTGTGCAGAAGCTCTTTAGTTTAATTAGATCCCATTCATCTATTTTGCCTTTTGTTGCCATTGCTTTTGGTGTTTTAGTCATGAAGTACTTGCCCATGCCTATGTCCTGAATGGTATTACTTTGGTTTTCTTCTAGGATTTTTATGATTTTAGGTCTTACATATAAGTCTTTAATCCATCTTGAATTAGTTTTTGTATAAGGTGTAAGGAAGTGATCCAGTTTCAGCTTTCTACATATGGCTAACCAGTTTTCTGAGCACCATTTATTAAATAGGGAATCCTTTCCCCATTTCTTGTTTTTGTCATGTTTGTCAAAGATCAGATGGTTGTAGATATGTAGTGTTATTTCTGAGGCCTCTGTTCTGTTCCATTGGTCTATATATCTGTTTTGGTACCAGTACCATGCTGTTTTGGATTTCTGTAGCCTTGTAGTATAGTTTGGAGTCAGATAGTGTGATGCCTCCAGCTTTGTTCTTTTTGCTTAGGATTGTCTTGGCAATGCGGGCTCTTTTTTTGGTTCCACATGAACTTTAGTTTTTTCCAATTCTATGAAGAAGGTCATTGGTAGCTTGATGGGGATGGCATTGAATCTGTAAATTACCTTGGGCAGTATGGCCATTTTCACGATATTGATTCTTCCTAACCACGAGCATGGAATGTTCTTCCATTTGTTTATGCCCTCTTTTATTTCATTGAGCAGTGGTTTGTAGTTCTCCTTGAAGAGGTCCTTCACATCCAACAAGGGGCTCAATTCTAAGAAGTTTCCATAGGTATTGGTGGCTCTTGTTGAGATTCATCTACATCTTCTCGTTGACCTCCACATCCCCACACTGCATTCTCAATGTGTCTTCCTGTTATGTACATACCTCATTGCCCCATGCTATAGAGGTTACCGATGAGTCTATAGCATCAATATTATCTACATGTTGTGGGCTCTCTAACCTCTGTAGTGGTTCATCTTCCTTTAGGTTCCTTAGATAAGGCATTGAAATGGAGCAAACAGTACTAAAAAGTGTACTTCATCAGTTATTTTCTATTTTTTTGTCTTCTCAGCTCAACCTAATATTAGAAAGTATTATATTTAGTGCTTCATTCCCCTAGGCTTGTTTTTTGCAAATAGCTGTCAGTGAATTCATATGCATAAGACTTCCTAGAGTAAGCATACAGGTGTAGGCAAAGGAAGCACTAAACTATGCATGTGGTGGTGTTAGCTGACAGCATGTCCAGGTAGCTGGCTATTATTGATTCCCTTTATCTTAGAGTAAACTCACTCACATAGTCACTTATCTCTATGACTATGAAAGAAGAGTTCCTCTTTATTCTTTTTTTTCCATTTTCATTTGGTTTGCCTTACATCTGTGTGAAAGAAATACTTATACCTACAAGACCTGATGCCAGGCTATACAAACTTGGGACCAGTTACTTAAATTTTTATGCTTCATTTTCTTACCTATAAAATGGGGACGATGTTAGTAACTACCTCATTGGATCACTGAGAAAATGAAATGAGTCAATACCTGTCAGGTGCTTAGAACAATCCTATTACACAGAAAAAAAGCTCAATAAACATTGACAGGTATCATTAAGGTGTTTCTCTGGTTTGCTGTTTTGTGTTTGTGAAGAAAGCCTTAAGCAGGCTGAAAGTCGCTGCAGAGCTCATCAAAGATGTGCTTTGTGGGCTATGGGTTCTTGGTGCCACAGGGAACATATCTGATTATATTTGTTTTGTTTTTCTAGCATGCAGTGTGGTGCCTGGCACATAGCTGAGATTCAATAGAAAATGAATGAATGAATGAAAATGCTCTCAGTCCTGCTTAGATTCTTGGCTACAGCCATACCTTCTTTCATATAGATGTGTGAGTCACACAGTACAGCTCAGAACCTTTGGCTTGAAATTCTGCAAGGGGCGGGAGAAGAATAGAGCCTTTTGGAGGCACAGACTTTAAGCTATAAAGTACCAAGGACCCATTTTAGTAGATCACTTCTGTATAGACTTCACCATTTAGAAAACTTCCCAGACTCTTGCAGTTGAGAAGTGACTCCCACGTTTTTCTACTTGAAGTAACATTAGCACTACTGATTTTTCAAGACTAGCAAGTAGGGTCAACTGAATAATGAGCAGATTAATCAAGACTTCAGATGCTGCCTCTAGCTCATAACTTATAGACTGACAGGTTCATAATCTTTAAAATCATAATTTTCCCCAGGGTAGAGGACTTTTCTATAATAAGCTGTTCTTTTTTTTTTTTTTTAACATGAATATTCTCAAAAAAAGGATTACAATCTCTTTTCCATTAACAGAGTGCACCTCAATTCTTTATACCTATTCAGCTACTAAAAAGAAATGTTTTAAGGAATCATGATAAGGGATTCTCTCCCTTTCTCTCTCTCAAATATACACAGAAATATGGATGAAACCTGCAAACCTAGCTCACCCTTTTCAGTACCTAAAGTAACTTATAGCCAAGAAGTCACCTAGAAATATATAGTTTGCCATTAAGTCTTTATGGCTCTGGGTTTAAAGTTTCTAGTCCACAGTCTGCTCCTAAACCAACATCTGAGAAAATACATCCATAATCGCTCAAGTTCTGTACTGCATGTGCAGTCTTGAGAAGTTGAATTTTTGTGACTGGAACAATATATTAAATCATATAATTTGTTTTTTTTAGACGGAGTCTTGCTCTGTCACCAGGCTAGAGTGCAATGGCATGATCTCGGCTCACCGCAACCTCTGTCTCCCAGGTTCAAGTGATTCTCCTGCCTCAGCCTCCCAAGTAGCTGGGATTACAGGCATCTGCCACCATGCCCGGCTAATGTCTGTATTTTTAGTAGAGACAGGGTTTCACGACGTTGGCCAGGCTGGTCTTAAACTCCTGACCTCGGGGCAATCCACCCGCCTCGGCCTCCCAAAGTGCTGAAATTACAGGCGTGAGCCACTGTGCCCAGCAAATCATATACTTTTTTAAACAGGACTCAGAATTGAATAAATATATGATTTAAAAGTTCACGTGGCTCATAGTGCTTGCTTACAGATCTCCTTAGAAACGTAAATATTAAAAAGTTATCAAGAGTTCAGGTACAATGGCTCAGCCTGTAATCCCAGCATTTTAGGAGGCTGAGGTAGGCAGATATCTTGAGTCTAGAATTTGAGCTAAGTCTGGGCAACACAGCAAATCCCTGTCTCTAACAAAAAAAAAAATTACAAAAATTAGCCTGGTGTTGTGAGCAACTGTAATCTCAGCTACCTGGGAGGCTGAGGTGGAAGGATTGCTTGAGCCCAGGAGGATAAGGCTGCAATGAGCTATGATCACACCACCACACTCCAGCCTGGGTGACAGAGTGATATCCTATCTCAANAAAAAAGTTATCAAGATAATACTTGTAAAAGTAAAAGTATTGTGACATTTACAAGGGAAAAAATAAATCTCTCACTCCAGTCTTTATCATAGTGGAAACTTGCTTTATCTTTCTGCTCTTTCTTTTAAATTCTAAGTAAATATCATATTTCTAAGTTGCTCATTTACTTCTGTATCTTAAATATCTAGACTTTTTTGACTTTCTATCATGATAGGACACTTTTCCTCCCTTTAATAAGTCTTTCTCTTAATCCTTCTTGATAGAGTTATGTTATCATTTTTAATTATTAATTATTAATTCATACCCGCCTCATTATATACATGCAAATATTGTCTTACGAGACGTAGATTTTCGTCTTTCTCAGACATCTTAATTGTCTTGTTTTTTCATTTAAATAACTTATTATCTGCCTATTTTTAATTTTACAAGGATGTCTGTATCCTACTTCTTCAATCTTGTCTGTTTGCTCTTGGACCTGTTACCTAATGCCAACATTTTTAATAAGTTGTGGCATATTTATATGATTTGATAAATATCTCCCCCAATACCATAAGAAGTGTGTGGAGGGGAGACAGCCATATTTCACTTATAATGAGGAAGATTGTAAGATCTTTCTCATTATATATCACAATATATAATAATATGTCAATATCACTATATTATATATTATAATTATCATATATGTAATTATATACATATAAAATTATATATATTTTTTCTCATGTGTGACTTGTGGCAGAAAAAGCCCTCTGTCACCCTGTCATGAATCCAGCCTGATTTTAGCCAGTTCTTAATGTGTTAACTTTGAGTAACCTAGCCTTACTTTCTGCTCCTAATAATCGTATATGAAATAAAGCAATAGTGATCTGAATGTATTTTTGGGTGTCTAACTGCCCTGGCTACTCCTTATTTGTGAATAACCCAAAGGCAGAGAATTAAACCAGAAGTTTTTTGTTAACTCTTCCAGATTTGGTTTTGATGAACAATTTGTTTTGTGTTTTTTTGACCATATTTGAGGGTCTAAAGACTTACTGCCGGGCCTGGTGCTCACGTCTGTAATCCCAGCACTTTGGGAGGCCAAGGCAGGAAGATTGTTTGAGGCCAGGGGTTTGAGACAAGCATGGGAAACATAGTGAGATCCCATCTCTACAAAAAATTTAAAAAATAGTTGGACATGGTGGCATGCACTTGTAGTCCTAGCTACTCAGGAGGCTGCGGTGGAAGGATCCTTTGAGCCTAGGAGTTTGAGGCTGGAGTAAGCTATGATTGTGTCACTGTACTCTAGCCTGTGAAAGAAAAGAAAGAAAGAATGACAAGAAAGAAGGAAGGAAGGAAGACAGAAGTAAAGAAAGGAAGAAAGAAAGAAAGAAAGAAAGAGAGAGAGAGAGAGAGAGAGAGAGAGAGAGAAGGAAGGAAGGAAGGAAGGAAGGAAAGAAAGAAAGAAAGAAAGAAAGAAAGAAAGAAAGAAAGAAAGAAAGAAAGAAAGAAAGAAAGATTAACAAATCACGTGGTTTGGCTCTCACTTTGACATTGGTGGAAATGGAAGTATAAGCCTAACTTGATAGTTCTTAAGAAAAAAGGAAATGTATTATATTTAACAGGAAAGATGCATAGCAACTGTCATCAAGGCAGCATTGCTTACTGGCTGTGCTGGACTCCCGTTCGTGCCCTTTCTGGTACTACTGTGGAGCCACGCATAGAGCTATTCACTCTTCTGGCACTCAGCATGAGAGAAATCATGTGCCATCGTTCATTCAACCAAACCGATTGAGTAATCACTGTATGCTGGCACCATGCAAAGCACCAGGAACACAATGGGGAGCAAAATTTAGGCACTTGCTGTTCTCCTACTGCTTAGAGTCTGGGAAGGCATCAGGCGCTAATTGAATATTTTCAGGTTAATATGTTATTACAAATGAAAAGCAGGGTTCTGGGACAGAGTATCGTGTAAGTGCTAAAGGCAATGATAACCATTGTTTCTCATGGGGGCAGCTCTGTCACCTAGAAGGAACTTTGGAAATTTGTGGGAGCGTCTTCGTTTGTCCTCACATATGATGGGAGGCATTCAGTGGGAGAGAAACAGAGTGCTAGGCACCCTATACCTCCCAGGAAAGACCTGATTCAAAGGATTGTCTCCCTTCACATGTGACTTTCAAATATCCTCTTGAGATTCATGTGTTTAATTACCTGAGTTTGGAATTCATTATATGCAAAACTCCATTTTACATATAGATGCAAAATATTTTTGCATGATTTGAATATGTAGAAAATAAGTCTTCTACTCCAATCTCCATCCCAGTGGCAACTTGCTTTAACTTTCTGAGTTCTTTTGCCTGGTTTGTACCATTGTATTTCTAAGTATCTAGAAATGGTACCCAACTTATATGGCACTATATTTTAATTTTAAAATATTAGGCTTTTTAAACTTTGTGTAGTGATAGAAAATCTTTCCTTTTAAATCAGGTCTCCCCTTAATCCTTCCTGATACTGTTATGTTATAGTTTTAATTCAGCGTAAATTGAGGGAAGATTGTACTTCATCTTGTTTGCAACTTCAATGAGAGTTGTTCATCATTTTGAGACATGATGTTAATGATGGCAAAGTGGCTTATGGCATTTGAGTCACCAGCACAACAAACCTGTATTGATCTGCATTTGGGGCTCTTTCATTCTTAATGATTCCGTATATGAAATCATATACAAGCATGAGATTACCTTGTTGAATCTTTTTTTTTTTTTTTTTTTTGAGACGGAGTCT
>NW_016812423.1:97385-103827 GCF_001698545.2 Rhinopithecus bieti
CCATCTCCTGACCTCATGATCCGCCCGTCTCGGCCTCCCAAAGTGCTGGGATTACAGGCTTGAGCCACCGCGCCCGGCCACCTTGTTGAATCTTTTCAGGTGGTCATGACTAGGCATTCACATATTGAATGTTTTTTTATTATTATTTGCTTTCCTTTTATTTCTGCTTCATATTATGGTTTGGTACCTCACTGGTTGTTTTTAAACTATATGTACAGGGAGGTTAATCTGTAAGTTTAATTTTAGGACCATAAAGGTGATGTTACAAGTAATTGTTTTAGAAAAATGAGTTTGGTCTTCTGGAGTCAAGAAGCCTAATTGTATAACAAAGAACTTTCCAGAAAAAGGAACATCTTACCTGAGGGCTGAACGATGAGCTCAGGTTAGCTAGGCAAAGAAAGTGCATGAGTAGAAGGGGAGAGGTTGTGAGGTTGTGTACAGTGTCAGATGATATGGATGAGGTCTTTGTAGAGGGTGAAGCTAGGAGAGAGTTCAAAGAGCTGAAAGGTAGATCCTATGGCTGGTGTTCCTAGAGTGAGCCAACAGTGGCTATTAAGGTGTGTGGAGGCCAGTGTCTTCCAGAACCTGTGAACTAAGTTAGATTAGACTCTCATTTTAGTTGTAAAGTCAATGGAAAGCCAATGAAGGGCAGAGAGTAATATCAAATTTTCATTTGGAAAAATAACTGCCTGTAGTGTAGAGAAAAAACTAGGGTGCAGGGATGGGGTAGGGAATGTGATGTGAATATGGGAGAACAGTAGTATTCTATTTGGATGTGGTTTGCCCCATCAAAACTTATGTTAACATTTGATCTCCAGTGTTGTGGTGTTGGGAGATGGGGCCAAATGAGAGGTATTTACTTTATGTTTGCAGATCCTGAATGATCTTGAATGGCTTGGTTCCTTTCTTTTGGTAATGAGTGAGTTCTTGTTCTGGTGAGGCTGGATTGGTTCTTGTGGGTCTTAGTTCCCACAAGAACTGTGGGATTAGTTCCCATAACAGTGCGTTGTTATAAAGCCAGCAGGCCCCTTGAGCTCTCTCTTTTCCAATGTGTCTGCTTTTTCTTTGATCTTCTCCTCTGTGTTCTGATGCAGTATGAAAGCCGTCTTCAGAAGTCAGAGCCATGCCCTTGAACCTCCCAGCCTGCAGAACCATGGGCTACATAAACCTCTTTTCTTTATAAATTACCCAGTTTCAGGTATTCTGTTATGGCAACACAAAACAAACTAAAATAGTCCAGGTGAGAGATGACTATGGTCTGGATTAGGGTGAAGGTAGCAGTTATGAAAAAAGTGAACATATTTGCAAAAAATTTGGGCAGTAAACAATTCAATTATACTTTTTGGATAAATACTTGAGGAGATGGATATCCCCATTTTACATGATGTGATTATTACATATTGCATGCCTCTATCAAAACGTCTCAAGTACCCTATATATATATATAATCTGTATACCTATATCAATATCTACCTATATTTATATCTGTATACCTACTATTATGCACAAAAGTTAAAATAAAAATTTTTAAAAATTTATACAGTAAAAATAGATAGACCTTGGAATAAATTGCTTGTTAGTCATGGGCAGGAGGGACAGGATGGTGTCAATGATGAATCATAAGGTTTTGGCTTGTACAGTTGAATGATGAAGCCATTCACTATGTTATGGAATGCTGGAAGAGAAAGACAACTAGGTTTGGGTAGGGTCAAGATCCACAAATCTGGCCTTGGAATGTTGAGATAGTGATGCTGAGACCACAAAGTTGAAGTGTTAAGTAGGCAATTGGAGCCTGGAAGAAACTTACCAGAACTGGTAAGTTACCAGAAACTGGTCAGAGATAGAAATGTGGGGTTATTTTTGTAATACTGGGGACAGTCTTGGCTGTAATTATGAAGGAGAGGGTATAGATTAAAATGAGAGGAGAGCCTAGGATAGAGCCTTGAGCAACTTCAATATGTACTGTAGGACAGTGGTTCCTAAAGTATGGCCTCCAGACCAGTGACAGCAGCATCACTTGGGAACTTGTCAGAAATGTACATTCTCGGCTGGGTGTGGTGGCTCATGCCTATAATTCCAGCCCTTTGGGAGGCCAAGACAGGCGGATCTCTTGAGGTTAGAAGTTTGAGACCAGCCTAACCAACACAGTGAAACCCAGTCTCTACTAAAAATACAAAAATCAGCCAGGCATGATAGCACATACCTGTAGTCCCAGATACTCGGGAGGCTGAGACAGGAGAATTGCTTGAACTCGGGAGGCGGAGGTTGCAGTGAGCCGAGATTGTACCACTGCACTCCAGCCTGGGGAACAGAGCAGGACTTCATCTCAAAAAAAAAAGAAAAAAAAAATGTACAATTTTTTGGTCCCACCTCAGACCTACACTGGGGCTGGGGCTTACCTATCTGTGTTTTAGGCCTTCAGGTGATTCTTACTCTTCTTAAAGTGTGAGAACACTGAGTGTAAGAATGGAAAGGAGTAACCAGAGAGAATGGCAGGGTAAGAAGAGAATGTGGTATCACAGAAGCCAAGGATTAAAACGTCTCAAAAGGTTATTAATTTACAACAAAACCCTGCAGAGAAGTTCCCCAGTAAACTCCAGTATCTGACGACTGGGCAACATAAAAAACTCTAACTTACCAACTTTACAACTCCAAAATTTTCCGTGTAGCTCAACTTTTATAATTTCTGTGAGCAACGAGATTTTCAAATTTGTAATTGGCTATAAACATGACATATTCAATAGTAAAATAAAGCTTATTATTGACTACATTACAATCTTGCATTGCAATTATAGTCACAAAGAGGGAGAAACATCAGAAGTGGAGAAAGGTGAATGAAGAAAGTGTTACTTTATAGTATGGACTCAGCTACAATCAGACAGGGGCAGCCTGAAATGCCTTGCTTAGAGGTCTTGAGAATAAGGGCATCCTCTATGCAGTAGTTCTCAACCTTGGCTGTCCTTAAGAATGTCCCAAGGGGCTTTTACAAAGTACCGATCTCCTGGCCTCAGCCCAGGCCAATTAAATCACAATCTCTGTAAGTAGGCTAGTTTCCTCATTTAAAAAATAGTCCGCTGTTGATTATAATATTCAGCCAAGGGTAGGGGACTGATATGGTTTGGCTCTGCGTCCCCACCCACATCTCTTGAATTGTAATCTGAATTGCAATCCCTACGTGTTGGGGGAGGGACCTCATGGGAGGTGATTAGATCACGGGGGCAGTTCCCCCATGCTGTTCTAGTGATAGTGAGTTATCGTGAGAGCTGATAGTTTTATAAGGGGCTTTCCCCACTTTGCTCGTCACTTCTCTCTCATGTTGCCATGTGAAGACAGACGTGTTTGCTTCCCCTTACACCATGGTTGCAAGGTTCCTCCCCAACCATGTGGAACTGTGAGTCAATTAAACCCCTTTCCTTTATAAATTACCCCATCTTTGGTATGTATTTATTAGCAGTGTGAGAATGGACTAATACAGGCACCTTTGAGCAGGTTCTTTGGTGAATCTGGATTCTACTAACTAGACAGTCTACCTTTCAGGTAGCTTTAGAGAGGTGGTTTAGTAGATCTATTTCAACTGGCTGGGTAGAGTATTCTAACTCTAATAGGCCATGGAGTAAGTCCTTTTCTGGGTTGCAATTCCTGACGGAAATCAGTAATATCCTTTTTATCCTATTAAATTCACCACTTTCAGCAACATATTGACATTTAAAAGATTTGTTTCAACAGTAATTCATTTCCCAGTGCTAAGAAGAAGGAAATAAATAGAACCATACACAGATTTATGAGTTTTATTGTGAAACACTAATCATGGTGTTGTACAAGGTCAATATTTTTGGTTAAAATTATCTAAACAGAGAAACAGAGAGTATTATTCATGTGAAGATACTAAATGTTTATTTTCTTTGTTAAGTTGCAGCAAATTGAAAGGCAAGAAAAATATTTTTTCTTTTGTAGAAGACTACAAATAGAGAGATTGAATCGATTTTAGTTGAGACAGACAAACTATACACATTGAAGATGTTAAGAGCAATTTGGAGACGACAGGAGTTTCCAGAACCAGGTTACCTTAGCTTATTTGATTCATGGACATTTTGATCTTGCTGTCAAGGTCTTTAAATCACCACTAGGGGTCCCTGAAAGCATTTCTGTCTGATTTCAAGGACCACACTCTATTACGGCGAGTACAACTGATAAACTATCCCTAGTGCAAATGAGAGGGGTGCCTCAGTCCCCATTTAAAGTTTGGATTTACTACAGACATTTTCACTCAAAATGTAGCAGCAGCAGCCTATGTGGCTTTGATGTACTCTGAGTTTTATCATTTTTTAAACTGTAATATTCAATAATCTTTTATGCCTTTACTGCTGTTGCTGCTTCTTTGTTTTTTTCTTCGAGACAGGGTCTTGCTTTGTCACCCAGGCTGGAGTATAGTGGCATGATCATGGCTCACTGCAGCCTCGACCTCCTGGGCTCAAGTGATCCTCCCATCTCAGCCTCCTGAGTCTCTAGGACCACAGGCGCGTGCTATTACACCAGGGTAATTTTAAAAAATGTTTTGTAGAGATGGGGTCTCCCTATGTTGCTCAGCCTGGTCTTGAACTTCTGGGCTCAAGTAATCTTCCTTCCTCAACCTCCCAAAGTGCTGGAATTACAGGCATGAGCCACTGCGACCGGCCCTTCTAAAAGACTGGTGATGGTTTTGAATATAAATTTGATATTGGTTATAGTAATAAAAATATGGTTCATTTCTTCTTAAAGGAAAAAAAAGAGTTCACTTTGGTTCTCCAACTTGTTATTGGGCTAGAATAGCTGATAATTTGTGAGGTCTGTGCTGAGTGTGTGCTGGATTTCTTAAGATTCCATGCTTTTTATCAGACTTATCCCAAATTTTCCTTTAGAACTTCTATTTCCAGAACCCTGAGTTTTTTTCCCAAATGAATAACTAATTGCTCAAAGGGGACGTGATCTGTAGCCATAAAATATTTGTTTTAGTCTGTTCAGGTTGCCACAACAAAATTACGTGAATTGGGTGGCTTCTAAACAACAGACAATAATTTCTCACAGTTCTGGAGGCTGAAAGTTCAAGCTCAAGGTGCTGGTAGAGTCAGTATCTCATGAACGTCTGCTTCCTGGTTCACAGGTGGTCCCTTCTCCCTGTGTCCTCACATGGTGGTAGGGGCAAATAAGCTACCTTAGGTCTCTTTTATAAAGACACTAATGTCACTCTAATCTAATTTGGGACCTACTCACCTCCCAAAGACTCCAACTCTTAATACTTATCTCTCCCAGGATTAGGTTTTAACATATGAATTTTGGAGGGACACAAATATTCAGACCACAGTAGTATTTTTTATTAATCTGGGTCATTCATTTTAATTTTTAGATAAATACTTCTCATATTTAGATATTATGCATTAGTTTAAAATAGTGTTATTTTTATGTAAATGATTTCTTTTGGTGGGAGACATTCACAGTATTTGAAATGAGATACAGATAGTAATGCTATATCATCCTGAAGAAATGAAAGGTTATCTGTTTATTCTGCTTATATTTTGGATTGACTCTCGTAGGTTTAACATTACTTATCTGAAGTCTAATTATTCCCAAGCATTAGCAAGGATTTGATAGTTTTACTGAAAATCTATTGACTTTTCAGTGAAACCTATATTTAATCAAAAATAAAAGTTGTACCAAATGCAAATAATAAATGAATATATTGTGGTAAGGATTAAACAAACGTAGAACTAGTCCAAGAAGTTCTTTGACCCTGTATTCAAGGACGAAAAGAATAACTAATTGGCAGGAATTGGCAGGAAGCGTTTATGCATCACAAATCTGGTGGATAGAGGTGTCCTATAAGATATTGCCTATCTTTCAGATTTTATACACATGTGAAATAAGATACTACAGTCCCATTAAAAACGTGGTTTTCCCAAACCCCACAATTTCCTTATAGACAAAATGTTTTGCGATATGAAAGAAACTCAAAGTTTAAGTTACAGGATGTTTTAATTCCCTGGAGGAATATCTTGTCAGGATTAAGCTATTGAACTGACTTTGTTTGGGTAGCTGGTCATTGGATGTAACCGAGTCAGGGTAGCTTTGTGGTTTCCTTGCTCTATAAGCATGCTTAAGGATTTTCTCTTATAAATGCATTTAATGCATTCCTTTTCCCAATGCTCTCATAATGTCAGCAAAGGACATCGATTTGCCAATATGGCTGCCACTAGCAGGGCTTCGAAGTGCCAGGGTCAAACATATCTTATTAGAATGAATTTAACAGCTATTTCTTTTTCTTTTCTCTTTCTTTCTTTCTTTTCTTTCTTTCTTTCTTTTTTCTTTCTTTCTTCTTTCTTTCTTTCTTTCTTTCTTTCTTTCTTTCTTTCTTTCTTTCTTTCTTTCATTCTCTCTCTTTCTTTTTTTCTTTCTTTCTTTTGCCCTT
>NW_016812423.1:104391-161739 GCF_001698545.2 Rhinopithecus bieti
TCTCTCTCTCTCTCTCTCTCTCTCTCTCTCTTTCTTTCTTTCCTTCCTTCTTTCTTTCCTTCTTTCTTTCTTTTTTGATGGAGTCTTGCTCTGCCACCCAAGCTGGAGTGCAGTGGCATGATCTCGGCTCACTGCAACCTCTACCTCCCGGGTTCAAGTGATTCTCCTGCCTCAGCCTCTCCCGTAGCTGGGATTACAGGCTCCCGCCACCACACCTGGCTAATTTTTTGTATATTTAGTAGAGACGGGGTTTCACCATGTTGGCAAAGCTAGTCTTGAACTCCTGACCTCAGATAATCCACCGGCCTTGGCCTCCCAAAGTGCTGGGATTACAGGTGTGAGCCATCGTGACCGGCTTTAACAGTCTATTTCTAGACAGAACTTCTTTTAGTTGGCAAACTCTAAGACTGCTAGGTGAAGAGCAAAGATTTTTCCAGGTATGGTGGCCCATGCTTATAGTTCCAGCTACTTGGGAATCTGTGGCGGGAGGATCACTTAAAGTTGAGTGCGAAGTTGCAGTGAACTGTGATTGTGCCACTGCACTCCATCGTGGCGACAGTGAGATTCTGCCTCTAAATCATAATAATGATAATAACAACAATAACAACAAAGTTTTTTGTGTGTGCATGTATGCATGATGGGGGTGTGGGGAGGTCGGGTATAGGAGTGGAGAGAGGAGGAATTTTTTCTTCATAAGTAATTATGAATATGTATTTTTATAAGTAAATTTAAACATACAACAGTTAATCCAATTATTCATATTTGAAAGTTACTAGTAGATGTGACTAAGAGATTCTAGAAACGTTTTCTCACTTGAGAAATTAAAATCACCATCTGCAATGCAAATCCATTTTCATCTTGATGGTGGAAAATGTCCTTACTTATGTAGATGTTGCCTAGCTTCTAATATCCTGTTGGTAATCTGGAAATTAGAAAAATAGGTGTTTGACCATCGAGAGAGATCATTCAAGGTCCAGAATGTAAAGCCCATGTCCTTTATTCGAGAAAGTCTCTCAAGGCCTGTTAGTGTGTGGACTTTTAATTTACCCACACTTCTAGAAAGCCTGGGGACTTTACTTTCCCCATCTACAGAAACCATGGATGTTGAGGGTTAGTGGGTAGACAGAGCACAGATACAGGGATCTACACTGATTCACCTAGAAGCGATTGTTGACATTAAGAAGGACACTATAAAACACACTTAAAAAAAAAAAAAAGACAGCAATTTCAGAATGTAATTTAGGATTGTTGAGTATAAGAGCAGCCTTTTATCTCTCAGCAATTCTTGAGAGTGTTACTAAATGACCAGTGGTTTCCAATGGCTATTCCTGGAATCTTACGGTTCTGTGTCATCTCAGGAATTCCTAGTGGATGTGACTCTGTTGCACACCCATCTGTCTCTTCAACTCTTCTTTGTATCTATTTTGTTTGTTGGAATTCTAGAAAAAGCTTCTCAGTTAACACACATATCTGAAAACTGCATATCGGTGTACAGTTTGATTCTGTAATGAGGCTGAGTCATAAAAGATTAAATGGTCAAACTCTGTGTAAAAGGCAGAGAAAGATATAGCATATTTCAGAAACACTTGCATTAAAATGCTGAAAATACAAGTTTTGGTATGGTAGGCTGTAAGTAAATATTTGTTAAATGGATGAATTATGAAATGCAGAGAGAGAAACTCAAACTATTCAAAAGTTGCCTTACTCCAAATCACTGAATAAATAAAGTATGACTGAATATAGTGCCTTTGTTGAGTGTATAGATACATGAATTCAATCTTCTAAGAAAAACTCTAATAGAGACATGACAACATGTGGCCAGACACTTGTCTCAAGTGCCTTCAAGTATCATTCTGCAATCCATAAAACAGCTTTAAGAAATACATCATCCAAGTATTTGAATGAAAGTTGATGATTCATTCTGTTGCAGATGTGGAAATTGAGAATAAAATAAGTTCTAGAGACAAGCACAGTTTATTTTGTCTACATAATCAATATATTTAATTAAAGAAAAGGAGATTTGTTTTCTTGAAAGTAATTGATTTGATTGTTGTTTTATGCATTGAATGTCTATTGTCAAACATGATTCAGAGCTAAACATGGAATCTAGTTACATATATAACTATATAACTAAATATACATAGTTAAAATTATAAAATACGACATGTATAAGGAAAAATATACAAACTAGAAATGTACAGCTCAATGGTTTGTTACAGGAGTTGGCAAATTTTTGTATATAAGCCTGGATAGTAAATATATTAGAATTCCTGGGCTATATGATGTCTGTTATGACTATTCAAGTCTGTTGTTAATAAAAAGACGGATATAGACAATGTGTAAACTAACATGGGCTGTGTTTTAATGAAGTTTTCTTCACAGTAATAGGTGGGAGATTAGGTTTGGGCCATATTGTTTGCCAATCTCTGATTTATGACATTGCAAACCCTACTGTTTCTCCTATCTAGGACTGGAGATGCAATACGGTCAACATTTCAGAAGCATCCTCATTTTCCCTTCCAAGCACCATCACTACTCTCTTGCTCCTATACTATCTTTCATGGTAATATATTCTTTGCTTTTCTTTATAGTTTTATCAGCTAAACATACATACCTAAACACACATACATTAATGAAGTCATATGGAATGTGTTTTTTTCTCAACGTTCTCTCCATCAGACTCATCTCTGTCACATGAAGCAGTAAATCATTTTTTCATTTTCATTGCTGTAAAGAATTGTATTATGTGAATAGTTTGACACTTATTTTCCAGTTCTAATGCTGGTGGACATTTGATAATTGATTTCACATTTTGGCTTTTATGACTAATGCTCCTATACATTTTCGTACATGTCTCTGCATGCACATGTGCATGCATTTTTGTTGGATATATACTTAGGAATTGCAGAGTATGCTTTGTACTTGTATTTTAGGAGACAATACCAGTGGTTTTCCAAAGAAGTGTACTAACTTTACTCCTACCTACAGTTTAAAAGAGTTCCCCTTGTTCTACATCAGAGGTCAGCAAACTGTGACCAACAGTCAGATACGGAGTGCATCAGTGGAGTGGGCTAGCGTTGTGAACCACGGAGACTGAGCTGGGCCGTCCGCCTGTACCATTGTTTCTCTATTGCTAGCAGCCATGCCTCACTGCTGCCTGGGGCCCGGCTGGTCACCATCTACACTCTGGGGACTCTGCTGTTGGCAGCTGCTGGCACACCAAGTGGTAGAAACTATCAGCCTCTCCTTTGGCCTGCTGATCAAATTGACACAGGCTCCTCAGGAGAGAAGGGCATGTTGAGATCAAGTGTATCTGGGGCAGAGAGGGAAAGTGACCATGGTGACTGTTCCCACTTCTCCTCCCTGTCAGGATTCCTCAGACCCATTGCTCTTCCTTCAGGTCGTTTCCAGCCAACCGCAACTGGGACACAGCCTTCCCACCACCTCACTGGTCCACATCACTCAAATGTGGCGGAGAGAGTCAAGAGATTCTCGTGTTATATTAGTGCTTGCCTTCATAATATCCTAATCGTTGTCTCTTGACTACAAGGCCTAAGAAAAGTACTAGCTGGCCCTTTACAGGAACAGCTGGTCAATCCCTGTTTTACATTCTCACCGGCACTAGAATGTTGCCAGTCTTTCTAATTTTAGGTATTCTGGTGGGTTTGTAATGAGACTGCATTGTAATTATATATATATATTTATTTAAATTTCTAAAGACATTGAGTACCTTATCACGTTGGTTGGCCATTTGGCTGTCTCCTTCTAAGAAATGTCTGTCAGGTCTCTTGCCTGTTTTTCTTTTGGGCTGTCTGCCTTTTTCTTATTGAAAGGTAGGCGTTCCTTCTGGATACTGGATATGAGTGTTTGTCAGTTATGAGTTGCAAGTTTCTTCCTCCACTCTGCGGCTTGCTCTTTTTGTTTACTTTCTTCATGCTATCATTTGATGAACAGACATTCTACATTTTTATTTACACTTCTTATTCTTTACAGTTGTGTTTTGTTTAAGAAGTCTTTTCTTACCTTGATTATGCAAATATTCCCCCTAAACTAGCTTCTAAAACTATGGCTTTCAAATGTGAGCGTGCATCGAAATTGTCCAGATGGCTTGTCAAAATACAGCTTGCTGGGTTCCACTGCCAGATCTTCTGAATCAGCAGGTCTGGGGTGAGGCTGGAGAATTTGCATTCCTAACAGGTTCCCAGGTGATGCTGTCACTGTCTGGAGGCTACACTTTAAGAACCACTGATGTAGAAATGTGGCTGATTTGCCTTTCACATTTATATCTACAATCCATCCGAAATTATGAATTAAGGGTTGGCTTTAATTTTTTTCATATGGAAATCTAAGAAGCATTTGTTGACAGACAGTCCTCTCACCACTGTTCTGTGAACCACCGTCCAAATGTCTATGATTCTGTTTCTGGGTTCTCTAGTCTATACTGTTAGTTTCTTTGCCTGTTGTTGAAACAGTACCACACTGTCTTAATTACTATAACATTATTATAAGTCTTGATACATGGTCGAGCACCTTTTACCTTTCCTTTTCCTTCAATATACGTTTACTACCAGCTTATCAGTTCTCTCTCTCTCTCTCGCTTTCGCTCTCTCTCTGTTACACACACAGACACACATACACACACACAGTGTGCACCCGTAAACACATGCACAGACACACACCCTATTGGATTTTGATTAGAAGTGCATTGAATCTACAGATCATTTGGAAGGATTCTCATATTTACAATATTAAACCTTTAAATCTCCTAGCCAGTTCTTTCCATTTTTTTTCCTGTGCTCCCCTGAAGCTGAAAAAGCTCCCTGTTTTTTGTTTACTTTTTCCCTAACTTCTCCTACTGCAAATTTTTAATACCCCTGGTATACTGTGTATCTTTGCTTTGTACATAAGAAGTTTTTTTTTTTTTATCTTCCCCAAACCCAACATTTTTCCCTTTCAGGGCTACTTACGCTTGTTGTGAATGTGTCCCTTGTATTGAGAAATCCCTTCATTCAATCAATTCAGTTCAATTCCTTAGATTGAAATCCCCTATTTCATTTATTTAGATATGCTTTAATTTCTCGTAGTAATATTTTATCATTTTTCTGTGTCGCAGTCAAAGTGTATCTAGTTTCAAGTTGATTCTTTGGTATTTGATATTTTGGAATGTAGGGTTCATGCCCTTCTGGGTTGGCTGTACAGCCCCCAAGCAGGCTTAGGTGAACAGGTGAGGTCACCATTGTGCAGGGCACCTTGGCCTCCTGGCTTCACATCTAAACACCTGCCATCTGGGTGCCCCACCTTATCAAGTCTTGATTTGTAGACTCCATTTTTCAAGACATATTACTTGAAAGTCCCAGTCTAATTCCAAACCCATTTGTCATTTGTGGCTGTGAAATAAAATAATATATATGGGTTTAAGTGCAGAACAGATATTTTGAAAGGAAGGACATGTCTTGGAAAGCATTCAAAATTAAGGCATAAACAACAGTTAATTTTTTTTTCCTGGTTTACAAGAACCAGAGTGAAAATGTGTCAGTAGATGGCACTGTTTCTTAATAGACAGAGAAACTCTACACTGGTGGAAGAGGTTTGAATGGAACCTTTTTTTTTTTTTCGTTAAATTGGAATTAAGAATAATATAAGTAAAACTTAAAAAAAAGTTCTGTGGGATCCCATGCGATCTACTTCTCTGGTGAGCTTAATTAAAGTCAATGAAGAAGCTTAAGCTCCTTCACCTTCTCTTACTCCTGGTGGGCGCTTGCTCTAATTGTGTCTTTTCTCAGACAAGGCTAAGCTAAGTGACAGCGTATCGTACAGTTGGCGAGGCCAGAATAAAGTCACTCAGACAGAAGTCCCAGGTGCCTCCTGTGTGTGGCCCTGTGCTGTGGCAGAAGGCAATGCTGGTTTTCATTGTCAGCACCATCTGTGCGGGAGACAGCACAAAGCATGAGAGGGCTAAACCCAAGAGTCTCCCCTCAGTGTGTTTTCCATGCAGCAGAGCAGAGGATCTGGTTGCAAATCCTGCCTCAGCTGCGTCCTACCTAGTTGACCTTGGTAAACCATTTCGTTTCACTGATTTCAACTTTGTTATCTGAAAAACGGAGATAATCTCTATATCACAAGAAGCTGTGAAGATCAAATGAGGCGATATATGTAGAGCACTTAGTCTGGTATCCAGTGACAACACGCTTTTGTGATTATTCCATGCTTTTTGGGGTTTGAAAGTGGCATGGAAAGTAGACCTCATGCGTTGCAAGGGGTAACTGTCCTGTGCCTAGGTAAAAAACGTCAGCAAACCTGGCCACTTGCATTGCTCTCAAGTTTAAACTCCACAAACCAGGAATACGGCCTTAAATGGCAGAACTTTTGCTTCCTGAGTCCCCTGAGGCGCTTTCAAAACACGCCATACCCCAGCCCTGGAGATCCTGATTTAATTGGTCTGGGATGGGCCAGCTCTCCAGGTGACTCCAGTTGGCAGCTTGTTTAGATACCCAGTCTACAGTGTGCTGTCTTTACACAGTGTTATCTGCAAGGGTGAGACCAGGTCTCAGGCTTCTGTTGCAGTTGCAGGTTAGTATCTGAGTATCTGTGAGATATCCGAGCTCATCATTTCTTCCAGGGTACTGTGCAGTCGGCTCACTTAGGTCTCTGACAGGTACCTTTGACAGATGATTCAGACAGGGCAGAGGTGTGATTAAAATATTTGTGGCATGTCTTCTCCTTAGATGTGCTTTCTGAAAGACTGAAATAAAGCTCTATGAGGAAATCACAGAGAACACCATGAAATACTGTATTTTTCTCATTTTCTATCTTTGTCTACATTTTTGCTTCTGTTTAAATATACATCTATGTGTCTGTCTGCTATCTTGATGTCTTGCCTGTTTATCTTTGATTCTGTCTGTTCTGTTTCTTTCTGTCTCTGTGTGTCTGTCTGCTCTGTATCTGTATGTCTGCTCTATTTCTTTTTGTCTACTTTGTCTGTCTGTATCTCTCTCTCTCTCGATACCTTTGTCTTGGTGGGACCTGATTTATGCACTCAAAGGTCATTGTGCATATTAGGCTTCTCCAGAGAAACCACTAGGGTGTGTGTGAGTGTGTGTGTGTGTGTGTGTGTATGGAATTGGCTCACATGGTATGGAGACTGACAAGTCTCAAGATCTGATGTTAGTCAGCTGAAGTCCCAGGAGAGTAGATGGTGTATCTTCCTATCCCAGTTTGAGTTTGAAGATGGGAAATGATTGATGTCCCAGTATAAAGACAGTCAGGTGGAGAGAGAAAGAATTCTTTCCTATTTATTCTTTTTGTTCCATTCAGGTCCTCAAGGGATTGGATAATGCTCACCTGCGTTAGATAGGGTAATCTGCTTTACTAAGTCTACCAATTCAAATGCTAATCTCACCCAGAAACAGTCCCCCAGGCATGCTCAAATGATGTTTAATCAAGTATCTAGGCATTCTGTGGCTCAGTCAATTAACACATAGAATTCACCATCACACCATGGAAGTCCATTATGTCCACCACTCTAGAACCACTGGGTCTTGAAGTCTTAATTTGGCTGACTGAGGTTCGAATTTGCCTCTCAGGCACATGCTGCTGGTCTCCTGTCTGCATCTGTGTATTATACCCAGTGAGCTTTACTCTGTATGTTACCCATCTGATCACTTTTCTAGGACACTTTTCTATGGCCAGGTGCAAGATCACTAAACTTGTGCCCCTTTTCTATCTACTCCACTCTACTGTGGCCAAGCTAGATTACAGTTTTTAAATGTCTCTGAGAAAATCAAAGCATGTTTACAACTCTCACTGGCAATATTATGCAGCTAAAAGTATTCAGCAATTTGACTACATAACTCTTTGCTTTCTTCTCAGTCCTCTATCTTGGAAAGAAAATCCACCACATTATTGACTTATCAATGGAAAGAAAGGGATTTCATTCATTTGTACCCTCTTTAAAAGGGTGACCCCAGGGTGGTTTTTATTTCCTGCTTCCTCTGGAAGGAGGGGTTTTTCTTCCTTTTCTCCCAACCTGACTGCCTCTTCATCATAATTCATAATCCTTCTCTTCTCCCTTCTTCTTCTTCCCCTTCCTCCCCTTCTTCCTCTTCCTCCTCTTCTTCTTCTTCTTCTTCTTCTTCTTCTTCTTCTTCTTCTTCTTCTTCTTCTTCTTCTTCATCATCTTTCTTCTCCTTCTCCTTCTCCTTCTTTTCTTCAGCTTTTTAAAGTCACCTAATGCTCCTTCCTCATTGGAACTTTGCCTGACATCTCCACATACTGAATTCCTTTATCAACCAGGACATACACCACTGGGCTGCTCTGGATGTAAACTGTCTTCTGTAAATAGCTTGGAGTTTGAAAATACAAGTTTGTCAGTACATAAATTTTACAACATCTAAACAGAACTTAAAAGGCTTTAAAACAAACTGTTCTATCTAACAGGAATAAAAGAAAAGGCAGGTCTATAACTCTGTAATAAAACATAACCCCTGAGCGAAAGACTGTAATTATACTAGTGTTACACATTCTTTTCTGAACATCTTTGTGGCAAATTATAATAATTTCTTTGTTTTCCTATGGTAGATTAAATTGTTTCCAACAGCGCTGTTTTGGAAAGCATGAGGCAAAAGTAGACTCAAATATTAAAAATAAAAATATATATATGACGTAGTTTCTGTGCCCTAGCTGACTGGCAGTGGAGGCACCAGGTTGGAAGTGGTGGTGAGGACTCTGGGGTGGATGAGATTGGAGACAGAGGTTAAGGCACGAACAGCAAGGGACCTCCTGAGGCCCACTCTCTCAGGATGTCAGCAGCCTCCTGACAAAAGTGTGTTAATATTTTTAAGACATATTTATGGTTCCACCTTTTATTTTATTCCTGTTGGATAGGACACTTTTTTTTTACTTTTCCTTTAGATTCAGGGGTTTCAACTACAGGTTTGCTATGTGTTTATACTGCATGATGCTAGGGTTAAGGGTAAGAACGATCCCATCACGCAGGTACTAAGCATAGTACCCAACTGTTACTTTTTCAACCCTTATGTCCTTCCCTCCCTTCCCCCTTTAGTAGTTCCCAGTGTCTACTTTTGTCATTTATCATTTTTTGTTTTATTTGAGGTAGAGCCTCGCTCTGTCACCCAGACTGGACACCCAGGCTGGAGTGCAGTGGTGTGATCTTGGCCTACTGCAATCCCTGTCTCCAGGGTTCAAGCAATTCTCGTGCCTCAGCCACCAGAGTAGCTGGGATTACAGTCATGTGCCACCACACCTTGTTAATTTTTGTATTTTTAATAGAGACGGGGTTTTGTCATGTTGGCCATGCTGGTCTTGCACTCCTGCCCTCAAGCGATCTGCCTGCCTCGGCCTCCTAAAGGCATTAGCCACCATGCCCAGCCTATTTTTGCCATTATTATGTCTATGAATACCCAATGTTTAGCTCCCACTTATAAGTGAGAACATGTGGTATTTAATTTTCTGATCTTGTGTTAATTTGCTTAGGATAATAGCTTCCAGCTGCATCCATGTTACTATAAGGACTTGATTTGTTTTTCTGTTTTTTTTTTTTTTTTTTTTTTTTTTTTTTTTTTTTTTTTTTTTTTTGCGTCTGTGTAGTATTCCATGATGTATATATACCACATTTTAAAAAATCCAGTTCGTCATTGATGGGCACCTAGGTTGATTCCACGCCTTTGCTATTGTGAGTAGTTTTGCAATGATATGTGACTTGAAATGTCTTTTTGGTAGAATGGTTTGTTTTCTTTTGGATATATACCCAGTAATGGGATTGCTGGGCTAAATGATAGTTCTAGAATAGTTTGTTTTAAAATCTTTTAAGTTCTGTTTAAACACTGGGCAATGCTTAAATCATTCTTTCCATTCTCTGTGAGCTATTTTCAAATCAATCCAAGCCATTTCCAATCAATTCAGCAGAAACTTTAGGTCTGCAATGGGATCTGGGATAAACTGTGGCCATAAGTTCTGGAGTTCTTGAAGTTTTCCAATCAATTTAGAGGTAGATTGCTTTTTTCATTTCAAAGGATTCTAGCTTTTAAAGTAAAATTCAAAGCAAGAAGCAAGATTGGTTCAGTAACATTCTGTGTTTTAGAGTTGGCTGAGCACAATCAGGAATTTGGTTGGTGGCACCAAGGAAATAAATGAAAAGGAAAGCACAGGGTGTCTCGTGAAAGAACAAGTGCTTGATTTGCTTTTAGGAAACCCGTACAGGAGGCCTCTAGGGATAATCTGCTCGACTAGGGTGAGCCAGGATGCATTTGCTTTTTTGAAGTTATTGAGTGCCAAAAATAAGCAGAGCCTAATACACAGTTGGATAATTTCCAAGCATTTCCAGTACTCTCTGAAGCACTACTTCACTACCACAGCTTCCCTGGCTTGGCTTCAACAGTGGTACCCATAGCAACTTTTCTCTCCCACTTTCAAAACGAGGTGACATGCACAAAGACTTATGTCTGAGAACTGGAGAGAACCTAGTTATTTGCATAGTAAGAAATTCACAAACATATACCCCTGCACTGCAATTCCTGAGTGACATCTCTCTCTTGTTGTACATAAGCTTCTTGTGAACATGGTGACAAAGACTCTCTCCTTGAACAAACTTGAATCCAATTTCTCTGAGTCTTCTTAACTTGCTAGATCTTTGGACTCTACCCTTAGTCTGCTTAGTCCAATTAACAAGAATCTTAATGGCTCAGTTTAGCAAAAATCTCCGACCACCAATATCTTATCATCCTAGCTTGTCTTTGGCCATTATCCTATTGAGTGGGTCTAGCAAGAATCCCCAAACCTTGATTTTCTCCTTATTAATTTTCCATCTAATGACCCCCACCTTGCTCCTTGGCTGTGAATCCCCACTTACACATGTTACATTCACAGTTGAACCTGGTCCCTCTCCCTTACTGCATAACTCATTGCAGCAGTCCCTTGAATACTCTTTCTTGGTGTCTTTAACAAGTATCAGAATTAAAAAGTGTTAGATAATATTTTCTTTGACAAGGGTCATGTGACTTTGCATCCCTAGGTTCTAACACAGGGCATGAATTGTAGTGGTTACTCAGTACTTTCTTTCACTTTAGAATTTTAATGTTGTATTTTGTACAGTTCTTTTTTTTTCTTTTTTTTCTTTTTTATTTTAGTTTTAAGTTCTGGGATACATGTGCAGAATGTGCAGGTTTGTTACATGTACCATATATACATGTATACATGTGCCATGGTGGTTTGCTGCACCTATCAACTTGTCATCTAGGTTTTAAGCCACGAATGCATCAAGTATTTGTCCTAATGCTCTCCCTCTCTTCGCCCCCCAACTCTGACAGGCCCTGGTGTGTGATGTTCCCCTCTCTGTGTCCATGTGTTCTCATTGTTCAACTCCCATTTATGAGTGAGAACATGTGGTGTTTGGTTTTCTGTTCCTGTGATAGTTTGCTGAGAATGATGGCTTCTAGCTTCATCCATGTCCCCGCAAAGGACATGAATTCATTATTTTTTTATGGCTGCATAGTATTCCATGGTGTATATGTGCCACATTTTCTTTATCCAGTCTATCACTGATGGGCATTTGGGTTGGTTTCCAGTCTTTGCTATCTCAATATTTTTTGAAGTGAGGAGATAAATGAATGAAAACTGGAACTACGTGGCTTGTTTTAGCATTGTAAATAGAGCCTTTGAAGGCTACAGATCTGTATTTAGATCCTGTTCTGAAGTTTACTATTAGATCATAGACAAGCTACTGAATTTTCATATGCTCAGCTTCCCCAGCTGTGAGGAGCAGAGATAATGTAAGTGAATTAGTGCAGAAACAGAAAATCAAACACCGCATGTTCTCACTTATAAGTGGGAGCTAAACAATGGGTACACATGGACATAAAGATGGAAACAATAGACACTGGGGACTCCAAAAGTGATGAGAGAGGCAGGAGGTATACCTATTGGGGATACTATCTTCATTATGTTTACTACCTATTGGGTACTATGTTCAATATTTGTGTGATGGGTTCAGTAGCAGCCCAAATCCCAGAATTAGGCAATAGACTCATGTAACAAATCTGAACGTGTACCCCGATTCTAAAATTAAAGGAAAAATGCTGTCCATACCAATTTGGATTGACAAAAAAAGAATGGAGATAATATAACCTACAGTATTTTGCAGAGTTGTTGTGAGGAGCAAATGCAATAATGTGATGTATCAGACACTTGGTATTTGATCAGTGAGTGGTTATCATTGTTATCGCCACTAGAAACAATAATGGCAAAATAGCTAATCATTCTTGGTCATGTAAGAAAGATGGAAAGAAGTAATTCTGTCTAAAACTTTTCTACTCATTCTAAGGCTTTCCTATTCTGTTATGGACTGAATTGTGTCCCTCCAAAATTCACATGTTGAAGCCCTAACCCCTAAGGTTACTATATTTGGAAATAGGGCCTATAAGGAAGTAATTAAAATGAGGTCATAAGGGTGGGCGCCTAATCCAAAAGGACAGTTGTCTTTATAAGAAGACACCAGAGTTTCCTCCCCCTAACAGAAGAAAAGCCACGTGAGGACACAGCCAGAAGGTGGCCACCTACAAGCCTGGAAGAGAGCACTCACCAGCCCGACCACACTAATACATAGTCTAAGACCTGGTGCTGACACTTAGCTAAACTATGTAAACAGCCGTCCTTCCCTGACTCTCACACTGTAATTTCTCTACCCATCATTGCATTCCTTACTTATTCCATTTGATTTTTATCAATTCCATCCAAGACTTTATATACACTTTCAGAATTGGCTCTTCAAAGGCTGTGATTACCTTATCATCAGACTACCTTCCAAATGAAAATTGGTATTCAATATTTGTAGTTTATAATTTTATGAGACCAAGGGGCTAATTAATTTTGTAAACAAGGCCTGATATAATTATTAAAATTGCAGAGCATTGACACAGACTGGGAAGGCTTCATGGAGAAGCTACTATGTATTAAGAAGGGAGAGGAGTTTCATTATTTTGACCAAAAGGAAGGTGAAATGTTATATTTTTTGAGGCAACGAGCCCATAAATGTTTCTAATGCAGCTTTTAAGAGAGTAAATCCTTTTCCATGACACCATTTGGGTGAGCAGATGTTCCAGTTATTTATTGCCTAACAAACCATCACATAATTGAATGGCTTAAAATAACAATGATTATTTATTTTGCTCATGAATCTTTAGTCTGGTTGGAGCTTAGCAGAGATAGCATGTCTGTGTTCTATGAGATGCCAGCTGAGTCAGCTTTACTGGGTGCTGGAGGATCTACTTCCAAGATGGCTCATTCTCATGGGTGGCAAGTCTGGGAGCTGAGCCAGACTGTGTGGTAGGGCTTCGGTTTCTCTCCATATGGGCCTCCCCACAGGCTGTTGGGCTCGCTCACAGCATGGCAGCTAGTTTCCAAGAGCAAGGTCTCAGGAAACAGCAAGGAAATGAAAGCTGCTAGTTGTTGAGGTCTGGGCCTGAACGCTGGCACAGCATTTCTTTTGCCTTTATCTATTGGTCAAGTCATCAAGTAGCCCTGATTCTAGGGGAGGGACCCTCGACCCTACTTCCTAATGAGAGGCATGCCAAAGAATTTTGGGGCCATGTTTTAAATCCCACACAGCAGATGGTATAAATCAGAAGTTCTCAACCCTGGTTGTATTTTAGAAGTATTTTGGAGTTAACTACAAAATACCAGTGCCTTGTGACCACCTCAAGAGATTCTGGTTTAGTTGGGCTAGAGGGCAGCCTGAGAGTCTGTATTTTAAATTTTTTTCTAGGTGATTCTGACATGCAAACAAGCCTTTGGGGCAAAGTTCCTGTGTCCAAGGACTAAAAAAAAAGAAAAAAAAAAAGGAGCATGGGTCCAAGGTTGTGAACAAGGCTCCTCCTGCCCTCTGGAGCTTGCTGGAAGGAAACACAGCCCAAGAAGTGGACTAAGGAGTTGTTCCAACACCACTGCCTACAAGATGAACTGCTTCCAAATGATGATAGAGGAAAAACTTTCAAGTAAATGGACCTGCCATCATCACACATGCTTTTTCTCATATTACATTTTACCTGCAGTTTGTAAATACTACAAAAAATCAATAATGCTGCCATATTCCTGTAATCTAATTTGTCTTTTCTGATTGTGTGAAGCTGGAGGACACATTTGGCATCACATTTTCAGACCTCAGAGAGCAATGTTAAACATTTATAGTGCACTTAATCATCTGTCAGAAATGTACAAAGGCATAATGTCTCATTAATAATTATTAAATCATTGAGTCGCACAGAAGGAGATGTTCCCCTCTTTACTTACATGATGACCAGCAACCGCTAAAACGTGGGTCATTTGTGATGCACAGCCAGCACATCTAATAGGGGAAATCTACTTGAGGAAAATTAATAAGAAATCGTATTCAGAGATAGGCTTTTAGAGAGGAAGAAAACATGCATATGGATTGCTCTAGTATTCAGCCAGGGCAAATAGATGCTCCCTCCCTGATCAGAGTCAGGTTAAAATTCAGCCAGATAATTGCTGAGAGTGAAGAGATGTGAAAGGAAATGATCTTATTTGCTTTCGGAGGCTAGATAACTCATTTCAATATGCCCAGCTTTGGGCTTTTATTCATAAGTATATGTATCATTTTATGAATAAAAGAGATACATATTTTGATTTGGAATGAGGTTGGGATGGAAGGTGCAATTTGAATTTTCAAGACTTGGATTTTATTTCCAATGCTGTTTGTGAGGATTTTTTTATTTTTTATTTTATAAGAACTTTTAATACCAGGCAATGTCATTTTAGTAACACATAACACAGGAATTGAATTACATCTGTTGCATATCCTCTCTCTCCCTCCAATATTCAGCCTAGAGAATTTAAAGTTTTAGCCTTAAAAAAATTTACAGGCCGTGCTTGTCTTTACAGCAGCTGACGAGAAATTAACTCTTAGCTTTCATTTTTCAACCTTAAGCTTTCTTCATTCTGGGTAAACTTCAGGCTTTCCAGTCTATACTGGAGACAAGTGCATGATCCAATTGAGCAAGCTGGTGGTTCAAGGTTGTTGACTAAAGAGTTGTTCCAAATTGTAGGATTGTAATGGGTGTCCCACACAGTTAGCCTGGGCCTGGTAAGACATTCTGTGCCACCAACATTCCTGTGGTCAAACTTTTGAAGTTTTTCACACCTTTTACCTCGTTACTATGCTGGGGCTTGTCTTTGGTAAAAGTGTTAAATACCCAATATTTGCCTTTGGTGTTCCTCCTCCCAGTTCTAGGCCAATAAACAGACACCATGTTTCTTCCTGCCAGTAGCTGTCCTGCATGGTTATTCAACAAGCCTCACCCATAGATCTTTGAGCCATTGTGGGCTGAAGTATTTGTTACTTGCTATTTGGGGGAAAAATTGTCAGAACATATCATTGGCATTACTCACCAAGGTTTTGGGGAGGAGGACCACAAAATGCCTTTGAAAATTTGGTAAGATTGACTTTCATGTTAATTTGCCTAAAAAAGTTTGTGTCCTCCCTTGTTCAGTAAAGCTTTAAAGCACTTCTAAGGATACATTCAGTTTTTCAAATCAACATAAATAGAAGTAGGTGGGAAACAAGAAGAAAAATTACTGTTCTGTTGGAGGTTTTTTTTTTAGACGGAGTTTCACTCTTGTCACCCAGGTTAGAGTGCAATGGCACGATCTTGGCCCACTTCAACCTCCGTCTCCTGGGTTCAAGCGATTCTCCTGCCTCAGCCTCCCAAGTAGCTTGGATTACAGGCGCCTCCCACCATGCCCAGCTAATTTTTGTATTTTTAGTAGAGACAGGGTTTCACCACGTTGGCCAGGCGGGTCTTGAACTCCTGGCCTCAGATGATCCATCTGCCTTGGCCTCCCAAAGTGCTGGNAAAGCACTTCTAAGGATACATTCAGTTTTTCAAATCAACATAAATAGAAGTAGGTGGGAAACAAGAAGAAAAATTACTGTTCTGTTGGAGGTTTTTTTTTTAGACGGAGTTTCACTCTTGTCACCCAGGTTAGAGTGCAATGGCACGATCTTGGCCCACTTCAACCTCCGTCTCCTGGGTTCAAGCGATTCTCCTGCCTCAGCCTCCCAAGTAGCTTGGATTACAGGCGCCTCCCACCATGCCCAGCTAATTTTTGTATTTTTAGTAGAGACAGGGTTTCACCACGTTGGCCAGGCTGGTCTTGAACTCCTGGCCTCAGATGATCCATCTGCCTTGGCCTCCCAAAGTGCTGGGATTACAGGCGTGAGCCACCACACCTGGCCTTTTTTTTTTTTTTTTTTTTTTTTTTTCTTTTGAGGCAGAGTCTCACTCTGTCACTCAGGCTGGAGTGCAGTGGCGCAATCTCGGCTCACTGCAACTTCTGCCTCCTGGGTTCAAGAGATTCTTCTGCCTCAGCCTCCTGAGTAGCTGGGATTACAGGTAACCGCCACCATGCCTGGCTAATTTTGTGTTTTCTTTTCTTTAGTAGAGATGGGGTTTCACCATGTTGGCCAGGCTGGTCTCCAACTCCTGACCTCAGGTGATCTGCCCTGCCTTGGCCTTCCAAAGTGCTGGGATTACAGGCACGTGCCACTGTACCTGGCCTGGTGGAGATATTTTTTAATAGCCAGGAATGAAACCAAAACAGCCATGCAGACCGGGCATACAGTCTGTCATTCCTTTAACGAGTGGGCCTCAAATTGTTCTGTAAGTATTCTAGAAACTAAATGAAAAGGAGCATTTGTTTGGTTGTACTATTTAGGGTTCATGAGATTAAAAATAAGCCCATTTTAAGGAGATGCGCAATTCATTTTAATACTGTGGCAGGAACAACATTCTTTTCGGGACTCTCACGAATGAACACACTGTGTAAAGTAACAGCACCTTCCATCTTCTCATTGCAGACACCTGGGGTTGCATTGGCGTTTCTTTGGTGTTTCCCAATGCAGGCTGATAACATCACATTATAGCCCACGCCAGTGAAAACCTTTCAACAGGAAGAGTGAAGAATAGAGAAAAGGTCAAAAGACTGTTTTACTTCACAAATTTCTGTAGGTCTAGCTTAATTCAGGAATGGACTTTGGAGTCTCTGAAGCGGAGGATGAAAAGGATAGATTTCATGCACCTTTGAAAATATTTTTTTCCCTCTAAATTGTGTTTTTGAGAAGTATTAGAAGGCAGCAGCATGCTTAATGTTATGCTTCTAGGCAAATGCTTACTGTGTGTGTATCACATATGCCCAATTACATGTGGAACCACAGGCTCTAACAGACACTGGCTTGGGATAGGGCTGATACAGCCTGTGCAAACTAGGGTGCTGCGAGGGTGCTTTCCTGGTCCAATGCCTATTCCATTTCTGCTTGGAGGTGAGTAGAAAGAACATTTGTGTGCAAAGGCAGGGGACTGAATTGTGTTTTACTACCTTTGAGCAGTTTTGCAATTACTGTTGCAGAATATGGGAATCAAAGAAGATGGGCGGATAGACCATAATAGTCAAAGTGAGTCATTGCCACAGACAGAGGGAGAGAAGCAGCAGGTTGGTTGCTTTGTGCAGATTCCAAGATACATCTGTGTGGACCTTTCTGATAAAGCATTGATTCATTCTTCCATTATTCATGCAATACATAAATTTTGAGCACTGACGTGTGGTAAGCACTGTGCCAGTTAGTGGATATGCCAACAGAAAAAACACATGGTTTGGGCCTCTTCATATATTTTTGTACTTATCTTCCACAGGTAGAACAATGTTCCTTTTGCATTCGACCGATATTTTGGAGCTCACAATCTGCTTTTCAGCTTCTCACAGCGACGACCTCTGAAGAACAGGGCCTAAGCTCACTAATATGAACACATCATCATATCAATTTTGTGTTCCAGTGATGACAGAAGTCCTGATGCCAAAGGCAGCATTGTTTCATTCTCTCGTTTTAAAATTGAGTAATAATATAATGGTTCGAAATTACTGTTAGCAACACAGATAAAAGTTAGTCATTTAAACTTCCACAGTGGAACAACTGCTGGGAAGCTATAGCTTATGCTGAATGATTTTGAGTCCTAATTACTGAATCTGAATGGCTGTTTTTAAATGTCAGTAATGGTAGAGAAAGATTCTTTATTCTTTTTTTTTTTTTTTTTGAGACGGAGTCTCGCTCTGCTGCCCAGGCTGGAGTGCGGTGGCCGGATCTCAGATCACTGCAAGCTCTGCCTCCTGGGTTTACGTCATTCTCCTGCCTCAGCCTCCCCAGTAGCTGGGACTACAGGCGCCCGCCACGTCGCCCGGCTAGTTTTTTGTATTTTTTAGTAGAGACGGGGTTTCACCGTGTTAGCCAGGATGGTCTTGATCTCCTGACCTCGTGATCCGCCTGTCTCGGCCTCCCAAAGTGCTGGGATTACAGGCTTGAGCCACCGCGCCCAGCCAGATTCTTTATTCTTAAGAACTAGCAGGGAATGAGCAGTACAAAACATTCTTGTTAAAATTTCTTTTAGCGTTTACTGTGTCGATGGGAATCTATTAGAGGTCTGTGAGCAGAAGAGTGATTTACTCTGAGTTATGTGTAACTGTATCACCCTGGCTGATATGTTAATAAAAGACTGAGAGGTTGAAGGTAGAGCCAGGGAGACCTCTTGAAACTCTTTTGACACAATCCAGGGGAATGATGGCAATAGCTTAGACCAGTGTAGTAGTGAAAGAAGTGGCAAGACACTATCAGATTCTGGATACATTTTAAAGGTAATGATAAAAAGTTTTCTTGACATAGTAAGAGGAAAGAGAGATAGATATATAGATATTGGAAGAGAGAGACAGAATGAGAGAGAGTCTAATATGACCTAGTCTGAACAAAGGGAAGGATAAAGTTGTCCTGAACTGAGATGAGGACGACTTTAGGAAGAATAATTTTAGGGGGAGAAGATCACAAGTTCTGATCTGGTCAAGTTAAGTTTGAGGTGCGTGTTGGACATAAATAGAGATGCTGAGTGGACTGTCAGATCTCGAAGCTGGAATTTAGGGGAGAAATCCATGTTGGAGATATAAATTTGGAAGTTAAAAAAATATTGATTGCGTTTAAAGGCATGAAACTCAAAGTAATCTGCAAGGAGATTGGTATGGATAGACAAGAGAAGAGACCCAGAGACTGAACTTTAGGGCACTTCAACTATTAGAGGTGGGAGAGATGAAGATAAACTCAAGAATGAGGGTGACCAACCAGGAAGGCAGAAGGGGAATCAGGAGAGAGGGTGGTTCTGGAGGCCGAATGAAGAAGGTTTAGAAGGAGGAAGGAGCAATGAACTCTGTCAATAAAGACAAGTCAATAGACTCAAACCCTCATTCCAGCATACAGGGGGATGCCTACGTCTCTTTTTAATATTTTCTGATAGTTTTGGTGAAAGTGAGGGGATTTTGCTTGCATTTCTCCGAATTGCCTTTGCCTCTAAGGTCACCTTGTTTCCAGTTCTTAATCTCTACTCCGCATTTTGACTCCTCTGTTTACTGTCTCATTTTGTTGCCACGTCACTATATTGGAAACCTCTCTGACGATCCTCTTACCACAGCCCATCAACTCTAGCATTGTGTGTTAGATTGAATAGTAGACTTAAGGGCAACTTGCGGATGACATCACAGGGCAGCCCAACATGAAGTGGAATGAATTGGCCAAGGCAGGCTTGGTTATGTTGTAGTAACAAACAACCCCAAATCTCAGTGGCTTAAACCAACAAATGTAACTCATCAAATGGGCAAATAAAATTTGTGCATTTCACTATATGTACATTTTGTCAAAAAAATCCCCTGCAAACAAATATTGGGCTCTACTAAGTGATATGCATACTGAAGTGACTAGCCTGAGATGTACTAAAGTCTGCAACTTACTTTAAAAAGTATCCAAAAGGTAAAATTAATTGATGGGTGGATAGAGGAATGTATAGATATGTGATAAAACAAATACAGGAAAATGTTAATTGTAAGATCTAGGTGGTGGGTACGGAAAAATTCACTAAAATTCTGTCAATTTCTGAATGTTTGAAAACTTCCATAATAAAATTAGAAAAACATCAACAACAAATGCAGTTTATGCCATGCATCACCACAGGTCAGCAGGGGGTTCTGCTCCACATAGACACTCAGGGAACCAGGTTAAAGTAGCCACCATCTCAAATGCTTTGTATCAACATGGCAGAGGGGAAGAGAGCTCTAGAGACAAATGTATGTGATGCGAAGTGACTCATGTCACTTCTTTCAGCTTTTTAGGGAGAACTCATCATATAACCCAACTCAGTTATGGGGGTTCAGGAAGTACAAGTCAACCGTGTGCTCAGAAAGTGGAAATCATAGACATACAAGGCAAACATTACTAGTGATTTCTAAATGAAAAATTAGATGTGCTTGTTCTTTAAAGCCTCTTAGCCATTTCCACTACTAGGGATTTGTTAATAGTGGTATTTTTATGCCAGTCTCAGCTTCTTGCTGATTTTTTGGGCTCTCTCTTCCTTGGCCTATCCACTTCTTACTTTCCTGTTAATTTCTTGTATAAAACACTTAATATTCCTTAGTTTCAGTTATTCCAGGATATACCTGTGAGGCCTTAAGTCTTTAATGAAGCTCATTTTATTTACTTAATTTTCCCTGATAAGTATTTCATGATAACCGTCAGTGATCACATCCTTCCCTGTCTCCTGCCTGAGCAGGGTGCTCATAGCTGGGAGATGCTGTGTGGTTCTACCTCTGTGGCTTGGGAGGCAGTTTGCTGTGGTGCTGGAGAACAGGGAGTCTGCAGACATATCACTCCAGCTCCCTCACTTTCTGGCTTCTTGAGGTGGGCAAATGGCTTCGCTGTGTGTTAGAATCCTCATCGTTAAGATGGAGATGCTAATAATATTTCTTACCTCATATAATTGTTGTGAGAATTAAATGAGTTAATATATGAAAGTGTTTAGCTTACCAAGGGCTCAATATTATTACTAGCAGGAAGTAACTTTAGACAGACTGCGTAATTTTTCACAACACTTATCCATGTGTAAAACAAACTCCAGGGGATATCAGCTACTGCATCAAAGTGCTCCTTCAAGATTATTATTTTTTTCTACTTATGGCATGGCTGAAAGAGCTCAATGAGCAACACAGATTGGGATTCTGTTCAGATTCCCCTAGAAGGCAGGGCTCTTCATATCTACATAGCTCATAGTTGAGGCAGGCTGCTGCCTAATAAATACTTGACATTGAAAATTATTTAAGTGTTGGACTTAAGCTTCCCTTTCTCCAAATGTTTCAGTTTGAAGTTGTGAACAACCAAGGTGTTTCAAAAGTTTGAAAAAGGTGACGATTATATAAGAGAAACTATTACACAGTTAGAGAGACCTACGTTAAATTTGGATATATGTATTTTTCCTTTCCTCCCATTTATTTCCCCCTCTAACAAATAAATATATATTTCATGAACTATACTAGGCTCTGGGCATAAGTGGTAAACAAAATAAGCAGTCTTAGCTCCCACAGCATTTACAAATAATAGAGAAATAGACAAGTAATCTAGTATTTGTAATACAGTTTAGCTGAGTAAGAATAGAATACATGAAAATTATTGAATTTATCATCCAGAAAATATCTGTGATTGTACCTCCCTATATATCATACATATCTTAAGATGAATAAGAGATATCATATAAGAACAGATAATCTTTGCTTATGGTGTTATTAAAAATACTTTATATCCATCCATTTATATGGTCTTATAGCATCTCTGGAAGGTATTTATTCTTTTATTTCTCTATTTATTCATCTATCCATCCATGCATCCATGCATCCATCCATCCATTCATTCATCTATGCAAACTTATTGAACACTTTGACTGTTGTAGGCCCTGCACTGGATACTGGGTATAATAATATATGGTTCTAGATTTAGAGGATCCTACTATTAAATAGGGGATGACAACAGAGAAGCCTACAGTAGTTGTATAGTGGCAGGTGGGGTATACATGGTAGACATAGAAGTTTTCCAGGTAGGGCATAAATGATAGGTATAGAAGTTTGCAGTTGTTCTGAGTATCTATTATTATGTAACAATTCATCCCAAAACTTAATGTAATAAAGCAAGCCAAGGATTCAGGAGAACTTTAGTGGAGTAATTCTGGCTCAGGGTCTGTATGAGGTTGCCGTCAGCCAGTGGCCAGGGCTGGGGTCATTGGTGAGGCTTATTCACTAACATGTCTGGCACCTGTGCTGAGAAAACAGAAGCAGCTGGGAGACAGTGTAGTGTGACAAGTCTCCCACCAGGTTACTTAGGAGTGTATGTCCACTGCCTGAACCCTGAAGGCCAGGTGGTGAGCCAAGGCCATGGTGCCCAGCCGAGGAACAGGTGTCCTTGAGAACCCAAACATCTCACAGATACCTGGGGACATAACGAAGAAAATATTCTCATCACACACACACAGGAGGCAAAGAACCAGAAAATCAGCTTAAAAGCAGCTTAGGGATGGGAGACAGGGTGGATCTTTTGAGCTGAGAATGTGTGCAGGATGAGAATGTGTGCAGGGGCAATGTTGAAATCTCCACAGCTGAGGTGGTACATTCGACAATGGGCAGGAGTTGACAGTCTGGATTAGATAGGCAGGACACGTTTGTCATTCCCACTTTTTATAGGGGAAAACTGAGGTATAAAAAAGTTGATAAAGACGCCTAAGGTCAGAAGCTTTTGTAAAGGAAGTGCTGAAAATGGTTTCTGTTTTCCTGACCTTCAGCTCAGTTCTTGGGACAGCCAAGAGATTCTCACCCAGGGTGTGGAGCATTTTCTCACCCTAGCTCCACGAGGCACAACAGAAGCTCCCAGAATGGGGCCTGAGAGCTTTGATTTATCAGAAGGAAATGGATGTTAGAAAAGGTGAAGCATGTTGGATTAGATCCTCTTGCTGCAATGAATTGTAGACCTGTTTCTTGAGTTCTTTGATTCTAATATCTGTTGTTTAATTAATGAGGAATTCTTAATATGAAATCCCAGATATTGGAGATTCTAGGAAGTATACTTGAATTTGAGGGGAAAATAAAAACCTTTACTTCATAGAGTTAATTCCTCAAGGAGTTTCCAGGTGAATAGACAGGATTGAGTTAGTGATTCACTGCTTTCTCTTCTTGTCTGATATATGTAGACCTTTGGAGACTATTGAATGAGGAGAATACTTTCATTCCTTAGAATTTTCAGGTCAATATGTGTTTATTGACAGCCTGCTATGTGCCAGAAACTGTGTTACAAGTTGAGGGAACAAAAAGCATGCACCATAGTATTTCCTCTCAAAGGGCTTACATATAGTTACTTTAAATGTCAAACTAGAAATGCTATGATATCTCGATATGTATGCACTGCTATGCCAGCACTGACATTGCTCTGGGGGATAAGGGCCGTCCTGCAGGAAAGCATGCTGGGCAGAGTCAGGAAAGATGCACAGGAGTTCCCAAGCACAGCAGGTGGTAAGCAGGCAGAATAAGAAAATAAAAACCACATACACAATCCCCTGGAGCTTCATGCAATCCAGTATTAACTGAATTGGTAAGGATAGTGAATAAAATTCATTCTCTGGCCTGGTATAGTAGATTCCATTTGTCCACATCAGTTGGATTTCTTATCTAATGTCTTCCTGCACCTTTATGGATCAGATATAGAATGACTTTATCTTCTCATTTGCTTAAACAAATTATAAATATATGAAGTGGGAAGCGTTGACTGTATTTCAAATCCTCTTTGTGTAGTTCATAGAGCTGCAGTTCCCATACGTTGTCAATATTAACCTTTCAAGTCGGTTTTCGCTTTGGGTGCCCGGAGTTCTCAATCTTTAAGAACTAACTGCTTTGCTTATACGAGGGAGGATTCAACTCCTGTTTTAAATGTGTTTCTACTTGTAGTCTTACCCTTAAATGAAAAGATTGGCCACGTCTTGCTTTAACAGTAACTTTTCAGTGTCCAACACATTTGATTTGTGGCTACCAGGGAAAGTAGGACCAAGGATCTTCAGATAAAAATTCCAGAGCCTCTGCTTCTGTTACAGGCTTTGCATCTCTTTTTGCTGTGATGTTTTCTCTGATTCTCAGAGGTTTGTCCTATCTTTGGTTCATAAATGTGCCTGAGGCATTACCACCTGTCATGGCGAGCCTGATCCATTTAAAAAAGCCGGTCACAGTTTAAATACCCCACAATAAGGGGATGTCTACATACATTAGGCACAGCCATGCTATTGAGCACATTGCTATGGCTAAAATGAACGGAGTAGCTCTAGATGTTCTATCACAGAAAGATTGCTTAAATATATTGTTAAGTGAAAAAGAAGATCTGCAGAGCAATACACAACACTATTTATGTAAAGGTTACTCCCATAAAACAGTACTACATATTTCCATGTGTATCCATATGTGAGTGTAAAGGCAAGGAAACGTTCTGGAAGGAGAGATTGCAAAGGATAGCAGCAATTATCTCTGCAGAAGACAGGATTGCGGGTGATGACCCAATAGGACTTAGTCCTCATCTATAGCAGTTGAGGATTTTTGTTACCTGTGTTTTTGTTGTTGTTTACAAGGAGACCATACTCATGTGTTACCTGTGTGAATTTAAAAACTAAAGAGAAATCAAGTAGAAATGACTATTTCAGGAGATGGCTATGGGCCACTGAGAGTTGGAGTGACATAGAGGAAAGGCTGTGGAATCAGACCAGCTTCCTCAAAAGCTGACTCTGCTGCTCAGAGCTGGGTTGACAGGTGAATCAGTTGTCACCCAGTAACTACAACCTTCTGATAGCTTACAAAGAGTGCCAGGCTTACTACATAAATGACAGCTTTTCCCCTCATTTTTGTGTATTTGAGATCCTGACTTCATGGCCTCAGCTTTACGACTAGCCTTGGCCTTTTCATGGTGAGACACCCACTAGGAGCCTCCTGTTGTTCTTTAGTTTCCAATCCCTGAAGCCCATGCCTCTGCCTGAAACCCCTATTGGGAGAAGTCCTCTTCCAGTCCGTGCTCCAGTCAGACAGAATTCTACCTGCAGGGTTAAAGACCTCCCTGGGGTGGCAGTGGGGGCCTCAAACGTCGCTGGCATCATTTATATTCTCATCCGACCAACACAAAGAGGAATTTTTTCCAGCTCCTGGCACGTTCTGGGGCTTAACGCTCTTCTGGCTGTTCTCCTGAAGTTGTTCTTTGTGTGGGAAGTGGGCATTTGTAAATCAATGGGTATCTTGCAGAAAAGCAAGCAGTAAAGAGGAGGGACGTACCTGCAGTTTCCTAAGGACTGGGTGCAAAGCAGGCAGGCTCTTCTGGGGCAAGTTGGCCACCTTGGCCTTTGAATAATAGCAGGACTGCTGTGCCCAATGAGAGAGAGAGAGAGAGAGAGAGAGAGAGAGAGGGAGAGAAAGAGAGAGAGAGAGACTCCCAAGTTAGTACATGTGCAAGTCCATGGAGGGCCTGCCTGTGTGGAACAAGACAGGTTTACTTCTTTTTCATGAATTATTTATTTATTACAAAATCCTTTCCCTATTGCACTTTCCAGGACAATAGAAAATGTTGCGTTTTTTATTCCTTTTGTTTTTCCCCAGAACCCAGCGCCCATAGGGATATTTTGTTGCATGCTTGTTAATTTAAAGAGTACGTTTGAAACCCTGGTTCTTAAAACTGTCTTTCTTTCTTTCTTTCTAATAATATGGTAAATGTGGATTTTCTGTTGTTGATGGAGATGACAGCTTTTCTGTGGATGTCTGGAGAGAAATGAACACTGAGCCCAAGGAGGTGTCTGCATGGACTGCTGACAGGTTTGGCCTTCCCCTTAAATGGTCCAGGCAGCTGCTCAATGATGGGAATTTGGAGAATCTGGCCTCTTCCCTCAGGAAGCATCCGTTCTTCTGGATTCTCCTGCCCTGTTTTCTGAAACTTCTACTCTACAAGTCTCCTGGGGTGCTTCCAGTAAAATGTAAAATTGTCTAGGAAGAGGAGTTGGTCAAGTCAGGGACTCTCACATGGTCTTAACACTAGCTCCTCCCCACCAATTTTCCTGAAAACAATGCCTGATAGACATAGCATTCACTATCACCTATCAAATATTACCAAAATAAATCACACAGTAAAGGTTTAAGATATTCTCAAGTAAACAAAGTTGTTTCTGTTTGTTTTACTGGGTAAAGTGATTCTCATGTAAAGTCTCTTATTGTCTTGAGGAATCTGTGTTCCCACAGCATAGGTTAGCAATTTGGTGACATTTACCAACAATCTGGTGGAATTAGATTATTATTTTCACCTGCCATGCTAGCAAGTCTCTGAGTGCCTAGGACAAAGAAGGGAAGGCATTAAAAAGAAAGCCAACTCTGGAGTTTTCTCCAAGGGAGGTACATGTTCAGTATTCAAATGTCCTGCAGGGCCCTGGCTAATTGATTAGCAGGAAGTCTCATGGCTTTACCTCTTTTCCATACTGGTTCAAAATTTATATTGTCTTAAAGAAAATTGTGTTCCACTATAGACAATGATTAAGTTGTTTCAGAATTTTCTAGCAAGCTGTGGATCCTTATACTACTTAGAGTACATTTCAAATGGAGTTATATACGAAACCAAACTTCCTTTCTTCTTTTCTGCCTTTTCATTTCTCGATTTCTCTTTTCTTTCCTCCCTTCCTTCCTTTCTTCTTTCTTTTTCTCTGTCTCCTTCTCTTTCTCCTTCTTCTTCCTTCCTCTTTGCTTTTCTTAAATAGTTCATTTAAGGAAACAAACTAAGGGGACCCTTTAATGCTAGGTCCCCTATTTGCTTCCTTAAAATATTTTCTCAATTAACCAGTTGTAAATATTCCACTCACTTCTGAACTTCACTATCACTTACACTTAGCTCCTTCTAAGTTGTATTTGTTGACACGTTTTCTTCCTCCTTGTTCCTCCTCCTCTTCCTGCTCCTTCTCCTCCTCTTTTTTTGCCTTTTTCTTCTTCCTCTTCTTCGTCTTCCTCTTCTTTTCTGCCTTCTTCTCTTCCTCTTTCTCCTATTTCTCCTCTTTCTTCTGCTTCTTCTTTAAATGACACAGAGTCAGTAGAGATAGAAGCTATGAGACTAGACATTGGAGTCAGATAGACCTGGGCTCAAATCCTGATTTTGCTCTAGTGGACACTGTAGCGTGGCTGGTCCGATCTCCATTTCCAAACTCCTTATCTTTTGTCTTACTCTGTTAGGGATGCTGTAAATGCTCAAAGTGAAAGCAGCTAGTATGGGTCACATAATGTTATTCTGGTAAATGAGTTATTACATGTTGATATTATTTTAAAGTGTGGATTAGAGAAGGCACAGCTCATCCTATATGGGGTGCTAGATGCATTACCACTCTTCATTAGAGCAATGTCTTCTATTTTCATGGTACTCCAGTACAGAATTTGTGATATTTTTTACTAAAATGTTGTTGAAATCTTACTACCACACAGTAGAACTTAGAATAAGTTGGGGTCCACATACCTCTCCCAGCAAGTCATTGAGACCAAAGAGTCAAGGCGATCATGGAATATGGTGCTGTCAGCCAAATGCCTAGAGTGTCTGTTGCCTGCTTCCAGGTTGGGATTTATCAAGACCAAGCGTGTCTGAGCAGAGTAGCATGACTCTACTCTGAGGGTCCCAGAGTAGGTTGGCTGAACTGGGGAGGCAGCAGTAACAACTGGAGTTGTGGATTATCAGGGTGAGTGTCTATAGGAAACAAGGTTGTACCTGGAGAAACAGATAAAATGTTAAGCCTGAGGAATAAGAGGAGAACACAGACATCAAGATCATCCCATCGCAGAATAAATACACCAACAGTGCTGGGAAGCAATGGCTAAGCAGTGACTTTTCATGGCATTCCTGTTCTGAAATGGCCCATAGCAGTTTGCTGAGTGTGAGCTGTGCACTGCCTCACAGAGGCAGGTTAGAGCAAACAATAGCACTCACCCCAAAACCTTTTATTGTGGTAGATTGTCACCATGCAACATACACCAAAAGATTTTCCCTATAGGTCTCAGTTCACTGACAGCAAAAAGGTGTGTTGCTGGCTCTCCTTGCCAATTTCTGTGGATTTCTTTTTTCCAGTTCTGCAGAAGATGGTACATTTGAATGTACCTCGGCTTTATCACCCATCCCCTCCAGGCATTTAAATGATCTTTTTATCATTCCAGTGTACAGAGCATGGCTCATTAACTCTCTGCCAAAGATCACTCAGTGAGTGAAGCCAAATGTGGTGGTTTGTAGGGCTGTGTTGACTCCTAGTGTTGGAGCAATTGTCTGAGCACAATGTATTGAGTATTTTTCTTGTCACTGGGCCATGAAGGCAGCTCATCCCTGGTGTCAGTGGAAAGTTGGCATTTGCAGGTTGATGACTGACTTCTGGGGTCTTTTCTCTGCATAAGGTAAGATAATGATAACTTTTAAAGATTAAGAGAGGAGGGCTTCAATTATTTTTCATAGCACTTTGGAGGCCTATGGTCTGCATTCTGCATAAATGTATCTCATAGAAGACCACCTGATACATAATTGAAATTGGAAACATGCATTCTGCAAAAGCCAAGCAGCATGTATACATTTGCAAAGCAAGTTAGAGCAGTCAGCATCCATGTCCTCTTAGGGTGGGTTTTATTTTGCATCCTGCTTTTTGCTGTTTGTTCTCTGCTTTCAGAGCTTCCACACACTGTTATAAGCCATGCTTATAAATTGTGCAGGTTGAGTGCACTGCAAAAGTGTGTCTCCTTTAAGGGGGTTCCATTATAGTATATATGTCATGGCTTTGTATACTTATTATATAAAAATTCTTGGCAGATGGCAGCATCTTGTTTGAACAAATCTGGAAAATTTTCTAACAGAGGGAGTGATGTATCTTGAGGAAGAGGTACTTTTTCCTTATTTGCACAAAGGTCCCAAATAACCTAGAAAACTTAAAAGACTAAGAATGTTTTTTCCTGGCCTCAATATATGAAGGTAGCTGTATCAGGCCATTCTTGCATTGCTATGAAGAAATATCCAAGACTGAGTAATTCATAAGAAAAGAGATTTGACTGGCTCACAGTTCTGCGTGCTGTACAGGAAACATAGTGCTGACATCTGCTTCTGGGGAGGACTCAGGAAGCTTTTACTCGTGGTGGGTGGTGAAGGGGGAAAAGGCACATCACATGACAAAAGCAGGAGCAAGTGAGAGAGAGTAGGGAGGGAGGTGCCACATACTTCTAAATGACCAGAACTTGTATAAACTCAGAGCAAGAACCCATTTATCCCCAAGGGGTTGGACCAAGCCATTCATGAGGCATCTGCCCACCATGATCCAAACACCTCCCATCAGGCCCCAACTCCAAAACTGGGGTTTACATTTCAACATGAGATTTGGAAAGGCACAAATATCCAAACTATGTCAGTAGCCAAGTGTCCATGTGGCCCTACCTAAATATTATTTGGGAGGTGGAAGCTCATCTAAGAGATGGGGAGATGGGCTCTTCCTGGGAGTTGGGGAGGCAGCACTGGTTTGAGCCGCTTCTCTTCAGAAACTCAGGATGTTTTCCCTATGACCAGGGAAGGGATTGGGAGTGGGCTCCGCGAGAAGTGGAAACCTGAGGTCTACTTGTTCACAGCATACTGCATGGAATGGTGGCTCCACTGAACCAAGAGAGAACAAACCTACTTGAAAGTCTTGGCAAAAGATCTCTGAGGCCCAGCTTGGCACAGGTCGAGGAACATTCTACCTTCTCAATAGGCCTTGCCAACTTGGTCACCAAGCATCTTCGCAGGAGCTAATAGGGATGTCAGGACACTGGTCCCTCCCTCACATACACTGGTTTATGTAAGCAATTTTCCCCTTCCTAGGACTTCTGTGTGTCCATCTGTGATATCAAGTGTCTCACCAAGTTACATCCAACGTTAAAACAGAAAAATGTGTTGCTTCTTGTATCCAAGTTCAGCAGAGCAAATTTATATGAGCTACACCTGAAAACAGGTGATGTCTTTAGCTCAATCACAATGTTTTCAAAACAGGTCTTTCATGCCAGTCACTGCAAACAAGTGTGACTTAGATAAAATCGGTGTTCAGCATTTTTTCACTTGCTTTAATAAAACCTCCTTCCATTCAGCTTCATCTGTTTCTTCACTCCAGAAATCCAGTACCCATCTGGTGCATGTTAGCTGCCCCAGGTTCCTATTCTTGCAGGAGGCACCCCACACTCTCCTTCTTGGCTCACATCAGATCCTGTCCAAGCATATGTGTCCTGTGGCACTTCCCTTCCAGACCTACCTACCCTCTGATAACAAACCTTGGGTGATGCATTAATGACTTGTGGTGAATTGATATGTTATCACACTGTTAAAGACAAAAAACAAGTCTGAGATCAAATTAGTAAATGCTGTGTATTCATAAGCTTGCAGCTGCAAGAGAAGCATCTAGTGTCACCTTCATTTCAGCAGAGGTTTGAAGGGGCTTGGAAGGTTTTATAGACTAAAAAGAGGAAGTCTTGAGACAGTCTCTGACTGCTTGCTTATTCAGTTGGAGTGGTTTCTGATTGGTCTCTCAGTGCCTTAGGTAGTCTTTAATTGGTTCACTATCCATTTTTATGCATCTGGGGAATTTTCAAGCTGGGCAGAATTGGAAGGCTTTTCTACATTTTCTGGGCTATCTTATGATAGCTGTATCTTAATTCCAGAGGGCAAAGTGGGATATCTGGCCTTGGCAGACAGGACTTCTTTCCTTTGTGCAAGAATGTGTTCTTTTTACTTCCAATAATGAAATTCTTCAAGAAATATTTTCTTATTACTGGGACTCTATCTTTCCTTCGGTTCTGTTTCAACAGAAGCAGTAGTAGCAACAACAAAACAAAATTAAAGAAAACCTACTGTTTACTGAATATTTAGTAAGTACAGACACTACAAGTTATGTGTAATGATTTCCATTTTAATGAAAGAGAAACTGAGGCTCAGAGAGGTCCATGGGTCATCAGGTAGAAAGCTAGTGAGAGTCAGCATTGAGACTCAGGCCTGTTTGGTTCTGAATACTGTGATGTTTCAACTGTACCCTTTCTTTATGGCCTAACTGGCTAAGGAACCCATTAGCACCTTTGAGACCAAACTCTGTTTGAGCCAAATGTTAGCAGCCCACAAGCACCTCCAGCTTTGCATGTAGAAACTGTATATTCTGAAGGTTCATATTCTTCTTCTATTTCAGCTGTTTAGGGTTGTGTTAGAGAAAATGGCCCAGGATTGTTCGGAAGGGGTAGAGCTAAAGGGCGGTAGGCTATGGAAGACACAAGTACACTACTGCAACCTGTTACTAAGTGCATTTGCTACTGAAATCTGCCACCAAAACTTTACATCTTCAGATAGAGGGTGAAAATGAACAGTTTTAAAATTTTTAAAAGAAAGACAAAATTAGCAGCAGAGATGAGTTCCAGGCACTTACTCCTCTGCTATACATTTGAATGCTTTTCTTGAATTTTCAGCTCAGTCACATGAGTCCCATAGTGCTTTTCAGGACTTACTGTCTTGGTTATTCGACAGTAAGGCAGAATGATAGCACACTGCATGGAAACAGCCTCCTGGAGTGAGAAGTGACAGCAACTATCCAAGAGAAGGCAGTGTTCTCTTTAAGTGTGTGTTTGATAGGACTTTATAGTACCTCAGGGCATATCATAAAAATCCCTCCATCTGTCACTCTCTGGTCCTTGGGGACCTGATAACTTGAGCTTGTAGGTGTGAAAACCTTCCCCTTCAGCTCCCTTCTCTAGTTCCTTAGCCTGCATACTTGGCAGGGGGCAGGGGCAGGTCATCCAGGCTTGCCATTCACCACCAAGGGATTCTGTCTGAGAATGGGGTATATCATTATACTTGAAACCACCCAAGGAAACTGATTTTACTTACAGTTCAGTAAGGGGCCCCTCTGGGTACAACAAGGAAACTTGAATCAGGTGTTCAGTCAGAGGAGGAGGAAAGTAATCAGAAGTTCCCACCACCCCACCCAGATGCCTAATGAATACGAATAGGAGACAGGAGACCAATAAACAGATGTCTCTGTTGTTTGTGAATGTTATTGTGGTGGAGAAAAAAGGTTATCTTGTAAGTTAGAGCAGAAAGCTCATACAAATAAAGTGTTACTTTTAACCACCACCAATCAATCAATATTCTTTTCCCAGTATTTTGCTGTGTCCTCATTACTTAAATACTTGTACTACCCTTCCCTAGAGCCCTTGAGTCATGTTGGGAAAGTGTCAATGATATTTTCTCTCGAAGCATGATGACTCCCAAACTCCTGACATTAGCCAAAATCTTAATGATGCCAAGTGTCCAGAGCCAATGACCTCCTTATTTCTTTGGCCACCTGTGATACCAAAAAGGTGATGCAGAAAGGAGTGCTCATGGCTACATCAAGAGCTACCTGGAGCTACCTAACCTAGAAAACTGAGCTGTCCTCACTCCTTCAAAGTGCTCAGAGCAGTTTTGTATTAACCAGTTGTCAGCTGGGGTTCTCTGACTACTGAGATTCAAAAGAAGTTGGTTCTGGACCCATTCCAGAGCCAGTGGGAATACCACTTCACTCAGCTTCTCCAGGAATTCTGGGTGGGGTGGGTTATACTTCTGCTGGCTGCCTTCAGCTTCAAATCTCTGCTTTCCTGGCATAATTCTGTTTACAGGCTACATTGTTGTTGCACGTGTACTGTGCCTCATCTGAGCTGCAGAACTCAGCCCTTTTCTTTGCTTTACCACCTTTTCCCTGCACCCCACTCCAAGGTCCTCATGCGGTATTGACTATATTAGTTTGCTCAGGCTGCCATAACAAAGAGCTACAGACTAGGGGGATTAAACAAAAGAAATGTAGTGCTTCATAGTTCTGGAGGTTAGAAGTCCAAGATCAAGGTGTCAGCAAGGTTGGTTTCTTCTGAGGCTGTCTGGCTCCTGTGCCCCCATTCTACCTGCTTTTCCAAACCCTTCTCTTTCCACATGCCTTTTGGAAAGGGCATTTTAAAACCTCCTGTTTAGTCTTTTCCCATTGGTAATGGGAGAAAAAAAATTGAAAAGTGTTAGCTACTTGGTTAGGAAAGAAAGGAAGTCAATAAGTTAGGGCATAATTTCTGTGGATCACTTTTCTTATGTGTAAATGGATAAGAAACACTGGGAGGCAGAGGACTAAAGGGAAATGTGACCTTTGAAATGAGATGAACATGGGCTAATGCATGGGTTGAACATACATTTATTCAATTGAGTATATGTGTTTATTGTTGAAGAAGTCTGTGACTACTGGCATGATATTGTCCTTGTCTGTAAAATGGGTATAACAAAATACATCTTGCCATTGTTATGAGACTCAAAAGAGCCTATATATGTAAAGCTCCTGCCACAGAGTGAACAATCCAAGAAGGTGTCTCCCCACTTGCCTCTTTCTTTCTTCTGCATAGAATGATTTCCACGGAAAAGTAGAGTTTAAGAAGAGATCATAATTTTATGGAAGACCTCTAGATACGAATGAATGAAAATGGAATTACTGATTCCACAGTGTTTTTATTTTTCATAGATTCTATTCTTTCTCTGAGAGGATATTTCAAAACTTCTGATTACTGGTACATCTAAAAGGACATGGAGGGAGATACCTTTTGATTAGATGAATCATGGTAAAAATCACTGATCTTGATCAAGGGTTGTAAGGAAGCAGAGGAAGCTACTTATATCTGTACCCTGGGCCTGAGAGCTGCTATTTACCTCTATGACTGGCATATGGAGCCGACCTTGGATAAAATTTTCACCAACAAATCAAACAATGCGTGTTCCTCAGGGGACCGCCTTATTAGCCTACTTAGAATCTGCACCTTCCAAAAGTCTCAAGATCCCTCGGGAGCAAATAGCAGAACAAGCATTCTTGAGAAGATATGTGTGAGGGAGATAAATTCACTGTGCAATTTTTAATTTTCTTAAATAATCTTGCTTCTGAATCCCTGCTGAAACTAAATAAAAAAACTTTGTCATTTCATTGACCTACCATTGGCCCTCATGAAAAGGTCATCCTATGCTTAAAATATCATTTTAACATTGTATATTCTTTACTTTGTCTAGTAATTATGTTGCTTCAAATAATTTTTTTCTCAATGCCTGTCCAGTGTACATTATATGTAATTCCCAAAATTTCAAAGAAACTTTTTTTCCTTTTTTTTTTTTTTGTTTCAATTTTAGATTCAGGGGGTACCTGTGCAGAATTGTTACATATATTGCAAGATGCTGAGGTTGGGGCTTCAATCAAATCCATAACCCAAATAGTGAGCATAGTACCCAATAGGTAGTTTTTCAACCCTTGCCTCCCTCCCTCTCTCCCCACTTTTGGAGTTCCCAGTATCTGTTGTTACCATTCAAAGAAACTTTCTACTGACTTGAAAAATTATTATTCTGTTATAGGGAAAGTGTGTGGCTTTTGTACCCAGTGTAAATGTCATTTTTTTTTCTTTTTTTTTTTGTGGCAAGAATGCTCCGATCCCCCATTTTCGGCCCATGTACTTTGAGGCTAGTCTAGGTCCCAGGGTGTATCACATGATGTAAACTAGCCAGTCAGTGCATTCCCTCTTTCTCGCCATGGTGATTCGTTCAGGATTAGGCACAAGACCAAAGACAGGTTTGTCAAGGTCAATAAGGCCCTATTCAGGGACTGTGGGTACAGTATTATGGGGCTTGGATTCTCTTTCTTCCTGTGGACAATAAAAATATAAACTGCTGGACCCAGTTCTGAGGATTTTGAGGTTGAAGCCGTCAAAAAGAAAGTAGAGTTAAGAGCTCATTCCTGGTGACATTGTTTGGGCCCTGAAATGGGCCCCAATAGCCTTTTCAGCTTATGTAAATATAAGCAGTAACTTTATTTTTTCTTGAGTCGTTTGGGTCAGATTATGAGAAATTTACAATGGTTGAGGCCTGACTTAAATAAAATACTGTTATTTATGAACACATTCTTTTTGATTAGTTAGAATCCTATAATTTTAGAGTTAGAAGAAAACTAATAGATCATCCAGTTTACGGATTGTTTTTTTTCTTTTCTTTTTTTTTTTTTTGAGAAGGAGTATCGCTTTGTCACCTAGGCTGGAGGGCAGTGGAGTGATCTTGGCTCACTGCAACCTCTGCCTTCTAGTTTCAAGTGATTGTCCTGCCTCAGCCGCCCAAGTAGCTGGGATTACAGGCACCTGCCACCATGCCTGGCTAATTTTTTGTATTTTTAATAGAGATGGAGCTTCACCATGTTGGCCAGACATGTCTTGAACTCCTGACCTCATTATCCACCCCCCTCGGCCTCCCAAATTGTTAGGATTATAGGCATGAGCCACTGCACCCAGCCTGCATTTTTTTTTTTTCTTTTAAGGGCCAGATAGTGAATATTTTAGGCTTTATGGGCTATACAGTCATTGTTGCAACTACTCAACTATGCCATCGTAGCAAGCAGCTGTCGAAAATATGTACCTAAATAGCATGGCTGGATTCCAATAACACTTTACTTACAAATCAGGTGGTGGATCCACAGGCTGTCATTTACTAACTCATGCTCTAGTTGAATCCTTCTCATTTAATTAATGAGAAAACCTAGGTCTGTTGAAGTCAAATGACCCATTGACAATGGACCGTTCAGTTTCTGGTAAAGCTGAGAGAAGGCCCTTAACATCTGACTTTCCTAGTACTCCATGTTGCTACCCCTCTTACCATAGTCTAGCTTAATGTAACATCGAAGTTGAATAAAAAGGTCATATAGAACATGGTCTAAATTTTTGAAACTTCTCCCATGAAGCTGGATGAGATAAAACTCAAGCTATGTCCAATAAGTTTGGATCAGAGGACCAGCCTTTTGGAGACTGCTGAATGTCTATCCATCTCTGCTTACTAGAGAGATTTACAAGAAAAGATGGGCTCCTTCTTTTTTGATTTTAGGGGCTATGATTTTTATTCACATGGCACAGGTTGTTCATTTTACTTTTAATTTTGTGGGTACACAGTAGATGTATATATTTATGGGGTATATGGCATATTTTGACACAGGCATAAAATGCATAATAACTGCAACAGGGTAAATTAGGTATCTATCACCTCAAGCATTTATCCTTTGTGTTACAAACAATGCAATTATACTCTTAGTTATTTTAAAATGTATAATCAAATTATTATTGACTATAGTCATCCTGTTGTGCTATGATATACTAGGTCTTATTATTTCTTTCTAACTATGATTCTGTACTCATTAATCATCTTCTCTTCCCCTCACTACCCTTCCTAACCTCTGGTAACCATCATTCTACTCTGTATCTCTATAAGCTTAATTGTTTTAATTTTTAGCTCCCACAAATAAGTGAGGCCATGAAACGTTTGGGCCTGGCTTATTCTACTTAACATAATGACCTTTATTTCCATCCATGTTGTTGCCAATGACAGGATGGCATTTTTTTAATGGCTGACTAATACTCCATTGTATATATAGATCACATTTTCTGTGTCTATTGATCTGTTGACTGACACTTGGGTGGCTTCCAAATCTTGGCTATTGTGAACAGTGCTGTAATAAACATGGGAGTGCAAATATCTCTTTGATATACTGATTTCCTTTCTTGGGCATATATACCTAGCACTGAAATTGTTTCAGATGATTTCTTGCTCATTAACATTCTTTTCTTTCAGGTTGAAGAACTCCCTTTAACATTTCTTGTAGGACAGGTCTGGTACTGACAAAATCCCTCAGCTTTTGTTTTTCTGGGTAAGTCTTTATTTCTCCTTCTTGTTTGAAGGATATTTTTACTGGATATACTATTCTAGAGTAAAAGTGTTTTTCTTCAAATATGTCATTCTACTCTCTTCTGGACTGTGAGGTTTCCATTGAAAAGTCTGCTGCCAGACATGTTGGAGCTTCATTGCATGTTATTTTTTCTTTTTTCTTTCTTTCTTTTTTTTTTTTTTGTTTGCTGCTTTTAGGACCCTTTCTTTATCTTTGACCTTTGGGAGTTTGATTGTTAAATATCTTCAGGTAGTCTTCTTGGGGTTAAATCTGCATGGTGTTCCATAACCTTCTTGTACTTAAATATTAACACATTTCTCTAGGTTTGGGATGTTCTCTGTTATTATCTCTTTGAGTAAACCTTCTACCCATATCTCTCTCTCTTTACCTCCTCTTTATTAAGGCCAATAACTATTAGAATTGTCCTTTTGAGGCTATTTTATAGATCTTGTGGGTGCCCTTTGTTCTTTTTTATTGTCTCCTCTGACTGTATATTTTCAAATAGGCTCTTTTCAACCTCACTAATTTTTTCTTCTACTTGATCAATTCTGCCGTTAGGAGATGGAGGCATTCCTCAGCACGTCACTTGCATTTTTCAACTCTAAAATTTCTGCTTGATTCTTTTAAATTATTTCAATCTCTTTGTTAAATTTGTCTGATAGGATTCTGAATTCCTACTCTCTATTATGTTCAATTTTATTGAGTTTCTTCAAAACAGCTATTTTGAATTCTCTGTCTGCAAGGTCATGTATCTCTGTCTCACCAGAATTTGTCCTGGTGCCTTATTTAGTTTGTTTAGTGAGGTCATGTTTCCCTGGATAGTCTTGATGCTTACGCATGTTCATTGGTTTCTGGGCATTGAAGAGTTAGAAGTTAGGTATTTATTGCAGTCTTCACAATCTGGACTTCTTTGTATCTGTCCTTCTAGGGAAGGCTTTCCAGGTATTCAAAGGGTCTTGGATGTTGTGATATAACTTTCTGGTCACTGCTGCTGTAACTGCATTAGGGGATAACCCAAGCCTGTGCTGTGCTGTGGTTCTGGCAGGCTCCTATAGGTACACTTGGTGATCTTGGATAAGATCTGGAAAAATTCTCTGGTTTACTAGACAGAGACTCTTGTTCCTTTCCTTTGCTTCCTCCCAAACAAATGGAGTCTCTCTCTCTTTGTGCTGAGCTGCCTGGAGTTGCAGAAGGGGTGACACCAGCGCCTCTGTCACCACCATCACTGACACTGTGCCATGTCAGACCTGAAGCCACCATAGCACTAGGTCTATTACTTGCCTACCACCTATATTTACTAAAGGCCCTAGGGCTCTGAAATCTCCAGGTATCAAAGGCAGCCAGGCTTGTGTCCTTCCTTTTAGGGTGGTGAGTTTCTTTAGGTGCTGGGCAGGTGTAGAGATGCTGTTTGGGAGCCAGGGCCTAGAGTTGGAAACCTTAGAAATCTACCTGGTACTTTATTTTATGCTGTGCCAGAGCTGCACTGAAACCACCAATGTCCTTCCCATCCTTCTTACCCCTTTCCCAAGGCAGAAGATTCTCTCCTCATGTCCACCAGTGCAACAGGGCCATGGAGGGTACTGCCAGGCTACCACTTATGTTCATTTAAGGCCCAAGGAATCTTCAGTCAGCTTGTGGTGAATGCTTCCATGCTTGGGACTTAGCCTGTAGGGAAGTGGGTTTCTCTGTGGCCCAGGGTAGGTCCAGAGATGCTGTCCAAGAGCCAAGACCTGGAATCAGGGACCCTAGAGCCTGCTTGGTGCTCTGCCCCACTGTGACCAAGCTGGTACTTAAGCACAAGACAAAGTCCCCTTTGCTCTTCCCTCTGCTTTTCTCAGAAGATGGGGTGTCTCCTCATAGCCACTACAGCTGAAAATGTGCTGGTTCACACCTGAAGCCAACAGGTCTCAGTCTCACCCAAGGCCCATGTTGTGCACTACCTGGGTACCACTGTTGATTATTCAGGGCTTTTTAGTCAGCAGGTGATGAATACTGCCAGGACTGGGTCCTTCCCTTCAAGGCAGCAGGTTCCCTTATGTCCCAGGGTGTGTCATGCAGTAGCTAGAGCTTGGAATGGGATCCTAAGGACTCTGCCTGGTGCCCTAACTTACTGTGGCTGAGTTGGTATCCAAGTTGCAAGACAAAGTCCTCTTTACTTTTCCCTATCCTATTCTCGAGTAGAAGGAAGGATTCTCTTTCAGAGCTATGAGCTGCGCTGCTTGGGGTTGGAGGAGGGATGGCGTAAGCACTCCCTTAGCTGCTCTTGCTAGTGTCTCACTAGATTGCATGCTCCTCAATTCTACTGGCTCCAAGCACAGCACAGCACTAGAACTTGCCTAGGAATTGCAATCTTTGTGGCCTAGACAGCCTTTCAAGTTTATTTAGAGCCCCAGAGCACATAAGGGCATGGAGGCGAGGCTTATGGAAACTCAAGTTCCAATTGCTGGGATGGGCAATTCCCCTCTGGCTGGGGCTCATTTAAATGCTCCTTCCATGGGCACTGGCTGAGTTCTGCCCAGTGTTGGCAGCAGTGAGTTTCCATAATTGCTGCGCTCTCCTTCTCCCAAGTGCACAGACTATCTCTTTTCACCACTCAGTCACTGCTGGGGCATGTGGGAAGGATGGCATCAGCAGTTCAAGATTTTTTTTGTATATCTTTTTCAGTGCCTCCTTCAGTGATATGAAATGAAAACCATGTACTGTAATTGCTCATCCGATTTTTGGTTCTCATGAAGGTGCTTTTTGTGTAGACTGTGGTTAAATTTGGTGTTCCTGTGGGAAGAATGATCAATGGAGGCTTCTATTTGCCCACATTGCTCTGCCTCTGCCTCAAGATGACAAGAGGAACTATTTTAAGGGCCAGGTCAGACTCCAAGAGTTTTATGGAGTGATGTTATTCTCGCAGGTGAGAGTAATTTGGATCTCCTTATTGGCTATTCATTGCTGAATGACAGAATGAAAGCCATCTCACCATCTATGGTATCAGTTCTGAGCATTTACACTTTTTTGGTCTTCATTTTTCTCCCAAATTCTCTCTTTTAATCTCTATTCTTCACTCCTTTTTCTACTTAACACAAAGGTTACATTTTCTATGAAATCTTCTATTAGTGATCTAGTTAATTCTGTGCTCAGTGCTCTCTGATTAGGCATGTCCTGGGGCGTACCATTAAGAATTTGCACTTGTTGAAGTGTTTTTTTGGACTGTTTCCTTCACGGGTGTGTATGTGAGTATTTTCACAAAAGATATCTCTCCAAACTAAAATCAGGAACGTTGGCTTCTATTTCTTTCATTTATGCTCCTGGAACAGAGCTCTAGTTGTGGCAATGGGTCTGTAAAGATATCTGTTAACTCGCTGGTCCTTGGAATATGTAAGAAACCACACAGCACTGGGCATGAAGTGATGACTTAGACACATGCTGAGGTACTGTTTCTGAATGGGAATGAGAGGTTGTCAGATGGTGCAACATTGGAATCACTGAGGTCCTGTGCATTGGAATACCAGCTTTGTGATGAATTCTAAATAGAAAGTGCTCATATGTGTCATTAACAAGCCTTTAGAGAGGCTGACTACTCAGACAAAACACAACTTCTAGGGAGAAATAGGACATGTAGTTTGAATAGACAAAGAGCTGCAATACTGGGCAGCCATTCTTCAGATAAACAAATAAGTAAGCGGGACTTACTTTCTAATGCTTGCAGATGTATGAGATGTGAGTTGGTAATTTTGAACTGTTCTGTAGAAATTCTCAGAATGCCTCATGATTCTTCACAAAGGATCTAAATCAAGAAGTCAGTTCTTACACAGAGGGTGTGGAGTGGTCAATATGTGACCCATAGAAGCTTCCCCAGGACCTGAAATGATATAGCCCAGATTAGAATTTTTCCTTTAACCCTACTGGTTTTATTAAATATATCTGGCAAATATTTACTGAGTGACTGCTATGTCCCAGTATCACTACTAGTTTCTTAGTAAGATTGAAATGGAGCTGGATATCAGAATTAATTACTCTCCTTGGTCTATTAGATATCCATATACATAGTAAATTGTATCTGTTTTCATTATAGAGTGTTGGACCAGGCACTTAATAGATTCTTTTGCTGCCTTTTAAATATCATTTATCAGTGGAGATTCAAGTGACTTCATTCAGGTGCCTTAATTAGATGGTCTTTACCTGATTTTTGTAGTCATGGTTTTGGTGTAGGTGCAGATAAACAAGCTTCCTGCAGTAGTCTATTGTAACAAGACTTATGTCTGCCTGGTCCTGCTGTACATTATACTAGCACATAAATAAACCACTATCTTGACGTATACTTTCATGGTTTTCTATGGAGAAATTCCTGTTGACAATCTCTACTGTTGAAGAGTTATGTCTTGTGTTTATGGAAGGCTGGAAAACAATTCTTTCAACTCCAATCATTTATCCTCAAATAACATCATCCAGTTTTTCACTCTTCAGAAAAGCACCCTTTTTCCTGTTGGTTTTAAGAAAGTAAGATCTACTTTTGCCATGAATTTAGCCACCGGAGTGCATTAATCCAGTTATGAATGGTTCCAGAAGGCTGAGTCTGAGCAAAGCAGTCTTCATTCCTTTCATTCCTATCTCAGCTGTTATATTGCCCAGGTTGGAGGTAGACATTTCATATCTTCCTGGTGCCCCTAGGTTGTGACACATCCTTGGTTACTATCTATGGAAAGATCACTCTTTCCAGGCACCAATGTAAACTGAGTGGCTACTTTGTGCCAGACACTGTATTTGGTATTCACAGCAAGCCCATGAGGTAGGTATTCTTACATCTAATTTACAAATGTGGAAACTGAGGCTAAGAAATTTGAAGCAACTTCTTCAGCTTTGTCTGATTTGGAAGCATGTGCTTCTAGTACACCCAAGAACTCTACACTTCTTGCTTTTTTCTTTAAACACAACAAAAATGACCTATACAACTGTTCAATTATTTTTGACTGTAATTCCTGCTTTCCAAGCCCATGATGCTAAGGTGTTAGTGTTAAGGTTTCCTCCTAAGGTGTTAATGACTAATCTTTACCTTTCTCAGGTGTGTTTGCATTTTAGGAGTTCACATTCACCTAATCAATACATATTTGCTAAGTTAATATTTAAATATTTATGGAGAGGCAGCATAGTATAGCTGTTAGGTGTAGGCTCTGTGGGGACAAGTTGTCTGAGTTTAAGTACAGGCTCTGCTTCTTACTAGCTTTGTGTAACTTGAATAGGTTAACTTTTAATTTTTTATTTCTTTTTTTAAAAAATATTTATCTTATTGGGATAAGAACATTTTACATTAAATCTACCTTCTTAACAAAAATTTAAGTGTATAATAGATGATTGTTGATGATAGGCACAATGTTGTATAGACGATCTCTAGAGTTTATTCATCTTGCTTGACTAAAACTTTGCACTCTTTGGTTAGTAAATCCCCATTTCTTCTTCCCCAAGAATTGTTTAATGTCTGTGCCTCATTTTATCAATGCCATTGCAGTAAGATATAAGAAGTGCTCAGAAATGTTCTTTGGGAGAGAAGGAGAGACAAGGCAGGCATACACTCTGCGCCAGGCACAGGGAATACCCAGAGTCATGTGAGCCCAACTCCGACCTCTAATGATATAACTTTGGCTACTTCAGAAATGATTTGCTTGGCAATAACAAAAATATGAAATAGCTGTCATGTACCAAGCACTCAGATGCCAGGCTAAAAACTAAGAGGTTTATGTGGATTATCTCATGTAATCCTTAACAACTCTATAAGGTGACATTATCCTCATTTTACAAGGGAAGGCCAGAGGGGTAGAGCTGGGATTTGACTCTCAGCAGTTTGACTGCAGAGCCTATCTGGACTGAACCTTGACTTCTTGCTGGAGTGTTTACATGTGATGCCAGCCCAGCATTCTCACACAGCTATCTGTTAGGGTGCCTCAGTACCCCCCTGCCCACTAAACTCTAGCCTTGTTTCCCATATTAGTTCATAGTGATGTATTGCCAATTAGAAATAGACCTTTTTTTCTTTTTTAACCAGTGGATTCTGTAATTCAAGATCTTTGTTCGGTTGGGCAATGGAACAACCAGCTGAGGTTTGCAGAAGTGACACAAAGGGAGGAAGTACAAGGAATTTGGCCAAATGTGAATATTTATATATTTCCAGATAATTAACTATGGCAGCTTGTAAGTGAAATATTTACCTGTGCTCATGAGCACTATCCAGTGTAATGTTATCTTTTGATTAAACAACATGTGTCCTGGAATGATGCATATGTATGAGGGATGAAGGGAAAAGTGTCAAGATGTTCATAATTCTGAATGTCTTAGATTTGGTGGGTGTCAGCCAGATTCGTATGTATTTTAGGACTTTCAAGGGAGAAAGTGAGGCTAGGGTTCTGTTGGTTGTTCTTTTTCTAATCCACCTACAACCAATATTGTCAGTGTTAATAATGGCAGTAAAACTACATGGAAAGAGAGCTGGATTAAATTAGGTAGTAGCAGGAAAGAAAATGAACATTGTCATAAATTAGGGTTTGGTTTAACTTCTCAATGAAACTCATTTTCTAGGTCAGTGCGTCTTAAACTTCAGGTGATCAGTATCATCTGCTAGCCTTGCTAAACACAGATTGCTGGGCTCCAGTCGGATCCTCTGATGAGCAAATCCAGAGTGGAGTCCAAGAATCTTTATTTCTAACAAGCTCCTGGTGCTGCTGGTGTTGCTGGTCTGGGGGCTACACTCTGAGGACCACTGGCATAGGTTAAGGTTTGGATAGTACAAAGCAGCACATGAACATATGCTATATTCAAGATGTGTTTATTTTAACATACTTTTGGGAGATTCACACACACTTTCGTTTATCAAGGGTACAAGTGGTTTGACGGAACAGTGTCTGGCAAACATGAAAATATGACAACCAGATTGTCTGTACCATGAATCATTGTGTAGTGCCCTGTGATCAACAAATATTATTTCTGGAATAAGTAGAGTCATATCCAATTTTAGATGGCTGTTAAAATTATATGTCAGATCCAGAATGGTTAGAGAGAGAATTCCCCCAAGACTTATGGACTCCTTCTCTTAGTTCAATCTTAGGGTACTGAATCAGAGTCATCCTCCTGGTCTGATGCATCCCATCACAACTTTAATTCCCTTTTCTGGCCCAGAATGCCATGAAGAATGTGTTAACTTTAATCAGCAGATGAGTTGCCCAGGCCATTGGGTTATGAAATAAGAACCTTAAATAGCTGTGGAGCCACATAAGGATACTGAAGAGGTTAAAAATATGCCACTCTGGCAAATTGATTATTTTGAGTTAAAGGCATTTGAAAAACGATAGGTGCAAGATCACTCTGACTTTCCTTCTGTTTCTTAAAAGCAGGAGATGAAACTCCCAGGTGAAAGATGCCCTCCCTATGTTAGAATGAAAGCATCATTCTTATCATCAAGGGTGAGAAGTTGAGGCTGAGGGAAATCTAAGCAAACTGTTTTAGGCTAATTTTATCCTCCTAGCCACTGCTCCACCCAGCTCACTAACCTAGCCCAAGCCCAAGCCCTTTGCATTGTCACAGTTTTATAATTTGCTACTGTGCTTATTTTGGTGTGTGTTTGTCTCTTACTGCAACTTCGTGCCTTCACACAAAGGTTCCTGTGCAATATAAAGCTTGTACTGAATAAATTTGCATGCTTTTCCCCTGTTGATCTGTCTTACATCAATTTTATTTTCAGGCCAAGCTGAAAAACCCTGAAAGGTTAGAGGTAAAATGTTGCACCCTCAACCATATCACTGAGGTGTATAATTAGTAAATTTGCCTAAGCCAGTGGTTCTCAACTGGGGGCCATTTTGCTCTCACCTCAGGAGACATTAGTAATGTCTGGAGACATTTTTGGTTGTTACAACTGGAACTATCCAACTACAAATGTTGGTTGTGCTGAGATTGAGAAAACTTTGGCCTGGGGTATTTGGAACGAGAGCTGAGATGCCCTAACTCAATGGGTGTCTTAGAAAGGATAAGTCCTAGTAGCCTGTGATGTCTCAGTTTCCAACTAAAATATCCAAGAAACCCATACCGTAACTCGGGAGTACCTGGTGCTGTCAAGCGAGATGGAAAACGTGGGCAGGTAGGAAGGTTTGTTTGGTGCCTTTTGTGAGGCAAGGCTTCTGCTGTCATTCTTCAGTGTGAAATCCAGCCCTAGCAAGCAATGTGCCATCGCTTCAAAGTCTGAGAAACAAACAGATCCTTTCCTGTTATTGTCATGTGGAGCTGCAGAAGTCATTAAGCAGCATTTTGAAGGAAGAATAGTGATTTCTTTCCCGTCAAACACCATGTTCAGTTAATTTATTCTGACTGGATGTGGAGCAACTTGGCGCTGGACAATGTGTGGAAATACATGCCTATTCCTCATTATCTCTAATGGGCATTTCAAAGACACTCACAGATTTAGTGTCCTATTTGGTCTGACTTGTATAACACCTGTCAGTAGGCTGCTTTCCTGCTATGTCATTAATATTTAAATAATGCGATTTAAAGGTCAAACTGTGCCTTCAGCAATATTAAAATATAGCATTCCCTTTCTCTAGATGGAGATGCAAAGGACTAGGGTGGAGATTTGCAAAAGACAGCAAAAAAGTAATAGTCCTACTGAGGAGGGAAAGAAGTCACATATAATCTCATTGCATTAGTATAATTAATAAAAAGAGTCTACTTCTGTATTTTTCTGGATATAAATCTATGTAATTGGGTTGAATTATTGCAAAGCCAAACTGCAGGGGTTGATGTCTGCTGAGACTAGCCCTGAGTGAGCAGGAGAGTAGGGGGCTTGTGTTCAGTGTTCTCTCTAGGCTCCTATTTGTCCCTCTCTCACTGCCTTTCTCCTGCTCCCTTTTCTCCACTGCTTCCCTTCTTGGTCCTCTGTCCCTTTTACCTCCGTAGTCTCTTCAGATCTCCTCACCTGGAAAATGCCTTGATTCAATCTCTCATGAATAGGGTTGTGTCCTTGTAAAAGAGATATGAGATAGACCTCCTGCCCTGATATGGTTTGGATGTCTGTTCACGCAAATCTCATCTTGAATTGTAGCACCCATAATCCCCACATGTTGTGGGAAGGACAGGGTGGGAGATAATTGAGTCATGGGGGCTGTTGCCCCCATACTGTTCTCATAATTGTGAATAAGTCTCATGAGAGTTGGTGGTTTTATAAGGGGTTTCCCCTTTTGCTTGGTTCTCATTCTCTGTTGCCTGCTGCCATGTAAGATGTGCCTTTGCTTCTTCTTTGCCTCCCACCATGATTGTGAGGTCTCCCAAGCCATGTGGAATTGTGAGTCCATTAAACCTCTTTTCTTTATAAATTATCCAGTCTCAAGTATGTCTTTATCAGCAGTGTGAAAATGAACTAATACATGCGCCTTCCATCATGTGAGAAAACAGCAAGAAGGTGCATTTTGTGAACGAAGAAATGGGCCCTCACCACACACCAAAGCTTCCAGTATCTTGATCTTGGATTTCTCAGATTCTGGAACTGCAAGCAATACATTTTTGTTGTTTATAAGCTACCTGGTCTGTGGTATGATATTATAGCAGCTGAATGGACTAAGACAAGTTCATTAACAAATTTACAAATGATGTTAATATGAAAATGGTAGTAAATATTTACCAGTTTTTGGGCACTCAGCACCCATCCCTTCCTTCTATCAGGTCTTGGCGTGATAGTGAATCCAGGTGCCTGGTTCCTACTGTGGGTGACAGAAAACTTGCATCCCTGCCCTTGAGTTGGGCAGATTTAGAAGATAGGATGCATTCACCTCATTGAGCTCTCTGTGAGCACAATCTTCCTGTTTTTTTGAGCTCTGCAGCTTTCTTAGTTCTCTCTGTAACCTGGCCTGGTTTTATAGTAGTTCATTGATTCTATGAACTTCCTAATGCTGTCCTTCCTAGAACCTCCTTCTGCCTAATAAAACAGAATCCAATGAGGGTTTTCCTTTTATTGAAGAGTTTTGTCTGAAGACCAAAGCTGAGACATAATATTTGAAAAACATTCCACAAAACCACACTAGACTTGCGACCTTTAGCCCTTCTGCTACTGCTTGCCTTTATGAGAGAGGCTGTCTTGGTTTCCTGTTGTGGTTGCAACAGTTGTAACACACTTGGTGGCTGAAAACAACACAAATTTATTACCTTACAGTTCTAGAAGGCAGAAGTTAAAAATAGGTATCATTTGGCCAAAATCAAGGGCTGTATTCCTTCTGGAGACCCTAGAAGAATCTTTGCCTTTTCCAGCTTTTAGAGGCTGCCTGCATTCCTTGGCTTGTGTCCTGATTCTGCTTTCAAAGCCAGAAACTACATTGCTCCATCCTCTGCTTTTGTCTTCACATCTGTTTCTCCAACATTGACTTTCCTGCCTTCCACTGTCACTTTTAAGAACCCTTGAGGCCAGGTGCAGTGGTTCACACCTAAAATCCCAGTAATTGAGAAGGCTGAGGTGGGCAGATCTCCTGAAGTCAGGAGTTCGTGACTGTCCTGGCGAACATGGTGAAATCACGTCTCTACTAAAAATACAAAAATTAACTGGGTGCGGTGGCGGGCGCCTGTAATCACTGCTACTAGGGAGTATGAGGCAGGAGAATTGCTTGAACCCAGGAGGCAGAGGTTGCAGTGTGCTGAGATTGTGCTACTGAACTCCAGCCTGGGCGACAGAAGGAGACCCTGTCACAAACAAACAAACCCTTGTGATTTCACTGGGTCCACCCAGATAAGACAGGATCACCGGATCACCTCCCCATGGCAGGATCACATCCCCATTGCAAGACGCTTAACCTAATCCCATCTGCAGAATCTCTTTTGTCATATAAGGAATATATTCACAGATTCTAGAATTTAGGAAGTGGATATCTTTGGGGTCCATTATTTTGCCTGCCACAAAGGGAAAATATTTTTTCCCCATATAATTTTTCTTTGCTCTTCTCCTTTTCCTGTACATGTTGTGCTGTAAAATAAAACACAGATCCAGAAAATCAAAACTTTTAGCCTAGTGAATTATTATAAAGCAAACATCCTTTTAATCACCATCCAGGGAAATAAACAAAACTTTGCTAACCATCCTAGAAGCCCTTTATATATCCCATCCCAAATGCAGGCCCCTTCCTTCTTCCAAGTATGGTCTAACTTTATGGTACTCACATCTTTGCATTTTTATGGATTTATCATCCAGTGTGCATCCAGACAATATAGTTTCTTTAGTTTTACCCATGTAAAAAGCTTGACATGTCTTTTAAATATCTTTTCATTTATAAGTCTCTTTTCATCCCTTTTTCTTTACTCATGGAAAGGCTCTTTTTTGACCCATAGAACATCCCACAGTCTGAATTTTGCTGATGGCAAATCCAAGGCACAGTTCAACATGTCCCTCTGTTTTCTGTATTTTCTGCAAATTGGTAGATAGATCTGCAAAATGGCTTGATCAGATTCAGCTTGAATCCCCTTGGCAAGACTGCAGCTGGTCATCTGTTTTTTCACCAAGAGCCACATAGTGCCGGTTTTTTTGTGTGTGTTTTTTTTAAATGCCAGTACTGGTGTTTCTCAATGCCCAGATTTGTTAATTTATTAGGGGCTGCAGGATAGTGATGTTCTAATGACATCATTTTTCTTTATACTAGCACAAAGGAGGAAAGGATTTGTGGGTCATGAGCATTTTTATGGATATATGGTCCTTCCCAGCATCCCTACCTTTGCCTGACAAGTCATGTGAGGAGAGCTTCAAGAAACCCCTCTGGATGTGTCCAGAGTGTAGTAACTCATAAGCCCTTTCCTTGATGCTGCTAGAATGGGGACATGGAATAGTCTTCAGGAAAACCTGAGGGGTCTCTTAGAATTTGCGGTGAAAGTGACAAAGATAGAGAGTGCTTGGAGCTGCCGTTGGCTGCAAAAGAAGGAGAGAGGACTCCAGTGGGCAGCAAGCCATCTGGACCCTGTGGAGAATAGCTGGGCTAGAGCCATCCTGAGAGGCCCCTGCCTACAAGGGCTGCCTGCTCAGGCCAAGAGACGCCAACAAAACCAAGCATTGCGGGCAGTCTTGTTGAAATAGGAGCTGAGGGGCAGCCCCACGAGGTCAGGCAAGTAGGCATTGCCTGTGCCTGTATGGAAGTGCCTGTGGTGGTCATCAGGGACTTTTAGAAGTCCTTTCCCAGAAGATATCTGCATTTATGTATCAGCCACAACAGACTTGTGAGAATTCTATGAGTTGATACGTGTGGAATAGCTTTTTAGTCTGCAAAGGGGTGCACAAATGGGAAATATTTTAAAAAGTTTAATTTTGAATAGGCAATACATTCATATTTAAAATATTCAAATAAGTAGAAAAAAGTTCCCTTTACTCCTGTCTTTCAAGCACCCATTTCTCATCTCAATCTCCTACAGGTATTCACGGTTGTTATTTGTTATTTTCTTTATGCATATACAAGCAAATACCATCATATATTCTTACTTTCACCCCTCTTTTTACTCAAAGGTTGCATACTATATGTTTATTGTTCTGTAACCTGCCTTTTTTTCCCCTTCTAGCTAAAAATATATCTTGAATATGCTTGCATAACTCTATATAGATCATTCATTTTTTTTAACAGCTGGCTTAGTACATCCTCTATTGATATACATCTAGGTTGTTCCCAGAATTTTCCTATTCAAATAAAACTTGTGTGTTCTTTGTGCTGCAAAGAAATGTGTGTGTGTGTGAGCGTGCGTGTGCGCGCATGCCTGCCAGAGACCATTCTTCAGTTTCAGAATTTAAGGAAAGGCAGAAGACTTGCTTTAGAGTTCAGTTTGTGTCTTTAGGGCATGATGAGCCTGCCCCCAGGGAGAAGAGACCAATGTCACTTCCTTTTCATATTTTAGCGCACTTTTCTCATCCAGTGAATGGAAGAGTAATACCCACCCACAAAGCTGCTGCGAGACTGAAACGAGATTGGAACCAAGTTCCTGGTATGCAGTTTCTCTACAAATGTTAGACACACGGCTATTCTGCTAGCAAGGATTTTTGATGGCCCCTCACTCAATTCAACTCACTATTACAAAGAGAAATATGACAGGTGCCAGAGGAGCAGTAGCTGAACAAAACCGTGTGTATGGCCATTGTTCACAGTTTTGTGGTCTCAGAGGTCCAATGACTCCACTTTTCAGTTCTGTGTAAACGTGTTTGATACTGGGACAGCTCATCCTACCACCTGAGAGGTGAGCACAGCCTTGTCAGGCACTGGCAGTAAAGTGGCCTTTGGGAAGGCAGGGGCTGTGAAACAGCAGAGTGTGTTCCATGTTCCAAGCAATGTTAAGCAGTTCCTGTGGAGAAGGAGTGATGCTTGTACAGAGATACAAGAGGTAGTGGCTGAGAAGTAAGGTTGGAGAGCCAGGCAGAGACCAGACCATGATAGGTCTTGACTGCACAGCTCGAGATTTTAAAGGATTCCAGAAGCTATGAGTGTGACTTGAAATGTGTGCGCATTTGCATGGAAAGGGTACCCTGCAACAGTGTGGAGATAGATGGAAGGGGATGAAAATGAGCAAAGGACAAGGCTAGGAGCATCCTCTGAGGCAGGGACAGTGGGAATGGCAACTGTGGCATGAGAGAGTGCAGTGTGGTGTGTGGAAATTGGTGATGGGGAGGAAGAAGGCAGAGTGCAGAGTCTGGGATGACTTCCTGGTTTCTGGTTTCTTGGCCACATGGATGGCGATGCATGTCTTGGTTGATTGCACAGGACAAGAAGCTGGTGCTGCATCAAGTCTGAGAGGTTCAGTTTGGCGGTGAGTTTGAGTTGCCCGAGGGATACTCAAATTGAGTTGTGCAGGAAGCAGTTTGACAGGTGGCTCTGGCTTGGAGGTGAGATCAGGGTTGGCAATAGCATAGAACAGTCTCCTCTCTTGTCATTGTTATTTATTTTTCTAAGAATGTTCTTTTCTTTCTGCATTACCTCCCACCTTTTGAAAACTTCTTTTCCCCCTAGAGTGGAGGCCATGCCACCTGAACCCCAATACTCCCAGGACAGAATTGAGGACTATCACCACCTGCTTGTTGAAACAGAGACTGGTTCCTAACACCTGAAGGTAAGAAGCTAGTGTTTCTGGCCTCTGATGCATGCTGAGTCCACTGGCTACAAGCAAATGTAACGAAAAGATAGATTAAATGCTTCCTCTTTTAATTATAGGAATAATTATCGCTTAAGCAGCTGTTTGTTTTATCGGCATATCAGTAGGTCTTCCGACTGGAATTCTTAAACTGTGTCCTTTGAAAGCATTACTGGCAGATTTCCACCTCCCTCCCTCTCACTTACGTCCACCCACTGTTTCATCATTTAATGAACTTAATTAATTATTATTCTTTTTCTTCCATATGGAGATCTACAAACCTATAGGCACACGGTCTGGTAAGAAATCCACTCACAGAGAAGAAAGTGAAAGCCTTTTGCATGTATCTTCTCAAACATTGTAGAACAAGCGTCGCGGCATAAATTGCCCCAAATTCATCAGTTCTGGCATATCATCAAAGAAGAGAAAGACTTTTAATGGGATGAGTGAATCTTTGTCAATTCAATAGCTCCTTTGAAAAAACCCTCACGTTTTCTGCTGCCATAGAAACCATCTCTTTCAAGTGGATCATAAACAAAAACAGGGCCCTCTGGCTTCATGTTTAGATTATATGTGCATTCTCTTTTCAATATGAAAAAGTATGCCTTATTTCTCTTTGAGGTGTCTGGCCCATTGATCTTACTCTGATTGTGTGGAATCGCAGTCATTGGGAAAACTGAAGTTAGTCTTTCTGGGTTAAGGGATAAGAAGTGCATGGACCTTAAAGGTGCCAAAATTTATTTTAATGTGGGATTCGTGTTCCCAAAAGCAGATGATTCATGGAAAAGAATGATAAAAAACCTTCCCCTTTCTCCCTAAGCATGGCTAAAGCAATGTCATAGATCTGCGTGGAATTTCTCACAAAACTCCTGCGACATGAAGGCTGTTGCTGTTTTGAGACATTTTGCCTGTTGATCACAATTTGTTTTGTGAGGAGAATCAAGTATTTCATTAGTGTAGCTGAGGGTTGCTTTCAGGTAGATGTTTGCCCTTTGCATATCTTTCTGGGCTTTGACTGGCAGTTCCTGAATGAAGGAGGGGAGCAGTGGGGAGGGGATTGTGCCTGGATAGCGACAGCAAGGCATTCTGGGAGTGTCAGGACTTGAAAGCTTTCTTCACTAACCTTGAGGTAAAGCATAAGTGATTTTTGCAAATTTAAAATGCACCTCAGGAAAACAGTGCCTTCAAAAACCTGCCTATTTACCCTTGGATTTAGCTAAATGTTCTGCTTTTGCATTCCTGTGGTAGACTGCATCTAGTTGCTCAAAGAACATTGAAATTATCTGTTTATATTTTTGCTGTACCCACCAATTGTCCACTCTTTAAGAGCAGGGAGTGTGCCTTATTTATTTTTGTACAACAGTGTCCAGTCTAGTATTCTGCACATAGCAGATCCTCAAACTGAGCTTAAATGAGTTAAAAAGTCACACCCCATAATAGAGTGAGCTTCCCAAGGGCTGGCACTCCAACTCATTTTCTTTGGAATAATTATAAAGATAACAACTAATATTTATTGGGTGCTTACGTGTATTATTAATTATAATCATCTGGTCAATTCTATAATGTACATTAAATTTTTTGTCCCCATTTTTCAGATAATGCAATTGAATCATAAAGGTAATTTACTTGAGTTAGTGCTGTTAGTAAGTGGTAGATATGGGACTTGAATTCAGACCCTTTAATTGCAGAGCATGTAGTTAGTGCCATGATGTTACACTGCCTTTCAGGCCCAGGTTTAGTTTTTATTTAGGGAAAATATTATCGCACATTTATTGAATAACAATAAGTCCTATAGAAAGCCTGCTAGTTTGAAGTCATTAGATGTGTTTGGTTTGCTTTTTAGAAGTAGCCAACACTTAATTTCTCAGGGACCTGCTGGATGATATTTAAGAGATTGTTGTATTAATCATGAGAAGAGTTTACAAATATAATACTTTGATTCTCATCTTTCTAATAACATAAAAAACTTTACTTCCCTATTGCTTTCTGTTAGTCATGGCTATATGACTTGCCTTAGCCAATCAAATACGCATGGAAGTGGTATGTGTTCACTCCCAGGCAGAAGTTTCAAGGGCCAGTATGCCCTTCACCATATTCTCCTCCCCCAGTGGTGGTAAATGTGGACAGAAAGGCCAAGATGGTGCCTTTCTCAGCCTGGGTCCCTGAGTGACCTCAATGACAGAGCTCCTCAGCCATCCATGCTAGTCATGTGTAGTGTGATGGAGAAATAAACCTTTTTTTTGTTATTGTTGTAAATCATTAACACTGGAAGTTGCTTGTCAGTGTAGCATAATCTCACCCACCGTAACTGGTACAAATATCAAATGCTTGCCCTCCTCTCTGAATTCAATCATCTGGATATCATGCACAGTGGCAAGGGGTCAAGGTATAAAAGGTTTCAAAAGATTCCTGATGACTCAGGAAATCTTAAATTGTTTCACCTACCATATTCTTTTTTTTTTTTGAGACGGAGTCTTGCTCTGTCACCGGGGTGGAGTGTGGTGGCACGATCTCAGCTCACTGCAACCTCAGGCTCCACGGTTCAAGCGCTTTTCCTGCCTCAGCCTCCCAAGTAGCTGGGATTACAGGCATGCACCACCATGCCCAGCTAATTTTTGTATTTTTAGTAGAGACGGGGTTTCACCATGTTGGCCAGGATGGTCTTGATCTCCTGACCTTGTGATCTGCCCACCTTGCCCTCCCAAAGTGCTGGGATTACAGGCATAAACCACTGCGCCCGGCCTCACCTACTATATTCTTTCAGACTTCAACCACAATGAGTCTTGTCCTTACCTGGAAACTCTTGAAGGTACCTCCAAGACGTAAACTCCTGGGTGTGGGATATAAACTCCCAGGGACGGACTCTTTAGCAGGTCAAGGGCATCTTATGAAGAAGATATGCAGGTGCTGGCTTTTGAAAACACACTGAAGTGAAGAGGAAGGGAATGCACAGAAATCGTTAATGTACCCTGTATAGCTTTGGCCCAGTTTTAACTATCCGTGTTTAGACATCTATAAAGGAGAAACCGAAGACTGGCCTCCGCATTTGCATGTGACAGTGAAAGGGAGACACAGAGCTGCACAATGACTTTCTTGTCATCAGGGAGGCAGTCATGATGAAATATGAAGCTAATACTTACGACTTCTGAGTTCCGTCAGTGAATTGTCCACCAGCTTCTGGACACTCTTGACACGACAGCTGAATGTTTCAAACTGTAAGTGGGCTCTACTTAATAAAATACACAAGCAGAAATCTAAATAGACCACAAAGGCAAATTAGGGTATGACTACTCACATTAACAAAGCGTTTACTGAAGCTATCAGGGCGAACACCAGCAGTCCTGGAAACAGTTTCCAAGATATCAGAAACAAGAATCTCATTGTGTAGGTTGTGTAGTTTTTTTGTTTGTTTGTTTTTAAAGAAAAGATTTACTTAAAGAAGGTGGAGGGTCTCTTTCTTTTTGGGCTTTTAACAATAACTTATGTGGGGGTCATACCGTTATTATCGTAGATGGAATGTGGAAAAAATGACCTGTCAAGGTCACTCAGATGTGATCCCACTGCAACGGCATTGAGATTCTACCTAAGTATGATCCGAACTGTTTATGTACCACACCAAGCAATCCGTGAGCATATGGAAGGAACTCAGACAATGACAAGTGCACGGATCGCATCGTTGTTTGTGCGGCTTCTGTTTTCCTGGTGACATCTGTCACCAGGAAAGAATGAAGTCTGTGATTATCTTTATCTTAGGCTGGCAAATGAATGTGTACTAGTTGGGGAAAAGGCAGACACTGTATTTATCAGAAACTCATAAACCACCAGAAGCTGTAAGTAAATGTGTGAGAATCAATTTCTTAGTGCTTGGGAGTGTTAGCAACATTTCAGTTGTAACTGCAAATAATGTGAGATTTAAAAACATATACCAAATATGTGTCTGTTTGGAAATGTTTTAAACTTTGGTGTTTATCAATAGCTCTAAATCTCTTTAGTGCACAATAGGCTCTGACATTTTATTTCCAAAATATTGTTTTATCCTTCTAGGATATGACTTTTCTTGCTCCCTTACCTTCTACAACAAACAATTATATGAACAAACAAACAAATTTGCCCTAAATGTGTAGAGGTTATTGTGCTGTTCTTGGCTCCAACTCAAAAGTTGTCTGAACTTAGCACAATCATTTTCAACATGTCGTGTGTTGCTGTTCAGCTATCACACTTATGCTTTATTTATTTATTTTTGAGAAGAGGGAGTGGCAGATGTAAAACCTACTTTGTATTATAATTATTTTTAATCAGCAAGGGAAAATGGTCGTGCAATTGGCTTTTTTTCCTTGCGGCTTTTGTATCCCCTTTCTCTTTGCAGAATCTCTGTGGGTGGACTCTAGCACCTCTGCAGTGAAATTGTGCCTCCTTCCCATTCATGCAGAAGGTGCGTGTATAGCGTGGTCCCCAGCAGGTAGGAATAGCAGGAGGTAGTATATTAAAGCTGATGGATACAGGTAGACGTGGGCATGGTGGTTTAAAAATATGTTGATAAATTCTTTAATTATTCTTCCTTTAAGAGGTGGAGCTTAGCTTCAATCTTCCCTCCTCTGCCCCAAATGTGGGCTAGACTTGGTGACTTGTTTATAAAGATTAGAATAATGGAGGAGTGATAATATTGGTGTAAAAATTCAGGGCCTAGGTCATGAAAGGCATTGTGAGTCTGGGTGTGGTGGCTCACACCTGTAATCCCAGAATTTTGGGAGGCCGAGGCAGGTGGATCACCTGAGGTCAGGAGTTCAAGACCAGCCTGGAAAACATGGTGAAACCCTGACTTTACTAAAAATACAAAAATTAGCTGGGCGTGGTGGCAGGTGCCTGTAATCCCAGCTACTTGGAAGGCTGAGGCAGGAGAATTTCTTGAACCTGGGAGGCGGAGGTTGCAATGAGCCAAGATTGCGTCATTGCACTCCAGCCTGGGTGACAGAGTGAGACTTCATGTCAAAAAAAACCCAAACAAACAAACAAACAAAAAAGCTTCTTCCTTTCTCTCTCAGTCTCTCTCTCTCTCTCCTCTCATGGATTGTTCCATTGGAGGCATGTGCCAACACTTGTCATAGGGACACTCAAGCAGCTCTATGGAGAGAGGCCCATGTGGCAGGGAATCATGACCTCGTGCCAATAGGCATGTGAATGATCCACTTTAGAAGTGGATTCTCCAGACTTCAGATGACTACAGTTTTGCCTGATAATCGGATGACAACCTCATAAGAGGCTCTGACCCATAACTACCCAGCTATTCTCAAATTCCTGACGCACAGAAACTGTGAGATTATAAATGTTTGCTGTTTCAAGCCACTAAGTTCCAGGTAATTTGTTGCACAGCCATAGAAAGTAACACAGTGAGTATTCAGGGAATCAGGGAAGCATTGAGTGGAGTGTCCTTATTTCTATTCACCTGCCCAGACACCAGACACTGGGAATTCTTCATGGGGAATGCCAGCAATGCACCCTGGCATGGGGCATGAAGGAGAGTGGAATCTTAGCAGAAGGAATGAAAATCCACTGTTGTGAGTATTCTGTTTGCCTCTCCGAATTCACTTTCTCCTGTTCCCAGCTTGCTCTATGTCCTGGAAGGCTGACCTCTATGGACTGCCTCAACTGGGCTTCCCTGGATTCCTCCCTGGTGGTCAATAGGCTAGCTGTGCCAGCATTCAGTCATTGAAGGCCAGAAGTCCTGTGGGAAGCCTTTCCCTACTGCTAAGCCAGGCCCACAACTCTCTAATTGCCTCATCAGTTGTAGGAGTGGTAAGGGCTCCCCATTATTGCCAGCCTTGGGGTGCTTCACCATTTCTTCTTGGTTTCTATTAACTCTGTTCATACCCTGAAACTAGTTCTCAATCACCCCTTTGAATATATTGTCTGTTTCTTCTAGGATCCTGACTGACACATTCGCTGGGACTTGCATTGGTGTTCTCCAGTGAATGTGTACCACTAAGTAGAGAATTGCCTTGGTTTGAGGGCTATAAATTATTACTATTTCTACTACTACTTCTGCTTCTATTACTACTGATACTCCTTTCTCTTCTACCTTCCTTTTCTTTCTTTTCTTTCTTTCCTTTCTTTCTTTCTTTCTTTCTTTCTTTCTTTCTTTCTTTCTTTCTTTCTTTCTTTCTTTCTTTCTCTCTCTCTTTCTTTCTTTCTCTTTCTTTCCCCTTCCTTCCTCCCTCCCTCCCTCCCTCCCCCTCTCTTTCTTTCTTTCTTTCTTTCTTTCTTTCTTTCTTTCTTTCTTTCTTTCTTTCTTTCTTTCTTTCTTTCTTTCTTTCTCTTTCTTTCCCCTTCCTCCCTCCCTCCCTCCCTCCCTCCTTCTCTCTCTCTCTTTCTTTCTTTCTTTCTTTCTTTCTTTCTTTCTTTCTTTCTTTCTTTCTTTCTTTCTTTCTTTCTTTTTCTTTCTTTCTTTCTTTCTTTCTTTCTCTTTCTTCTTCTCTCTTTCTCTTTCTCTCTCTCTTTTACTTTCTTTCTATCTCTCTCTTTTTCTTTTCTTTTTTCTTTCTTT
>NW_016812423.1:161860-175027 GCF_001698545.2 Rhinopithecus bieti
TTCTTTTCTTTTTTCTTTCTTTTGCACTAGAAACCTTTCTAAGTGAAATTTTGTGCTGAACTCCAAGATACAAAACATATGAAATTATAAAAAGAAACCTGCTCTGGTTGAAGTAGGTGAGGAGGGCAAGAGTCTTGTCTGTATGACCTTCTCTCCTTCTTCTCCTCTAAGGGGATCCCTTGAGGCACTTCTGGGCAATCATAGGGTTATATGGAACCCAGTTTGAAAACCAACACTTTAGCATGTTTTAAATGCTGGGGTGAAAAAAGTTGAAATTTCCAGATATGGTTCTGACTGTATGACTTCTTTGTCCTCTGTCCTCTACTCTCCCCCTGCTGTTCACCACTTCACGTCTCAAGCTCTGAGCTCCTCCTCCCTAAATACGGCCTCCTTACTTTATAGCAATAGCTGTTATTTATTCAAGCGATTATTATTTTCTAGGCATGATGCTAAGGTTAAGGGCTAATCCTACAATATAGGTATTCTCATTCATATTTTACACGTGATAAAATAGAGACTCGGAAAAGCTAAATGACTTTTGTGAGGTAACCCAACTAGTAAATAGAAAATCTGGTGTTCCGATTTGTGTCTGTCTGACCATGAAAGCTTATAACCTTAACAAGCACCTACTGGTATCCTCATCTTCCTCTTTCTTCTGAATCTGATTTTACCTTCATTAGGACTGTGAACCTTAGTTTTTCCCCATTCTCTTTAATTTTATCTTGGTTTGGATTTTTTTTTTTTAATCCAGAAACCCTTAGCTGTCTATGTCATGCCTTTACCAGTATCCAAAGTTTTCTTACTCTCCTAACTCTTTGAATTTCACCTGTGTTGACAATCTCTAACCATACACAATGCCCCAATGTCTGCATTCTATTTCCAATACTTATTTCCAGTGTCCATTTTTAAGTGTGCTGTAGTGGCGAACTAAGATGAGATCATCAGAGTGTAGTAAGTATCCATGCTCTTCTTTCTCAACTGGGTCCTCACTTCTGCAGGAGACTCCTTTGAGTTTTATTCTATCTGTTGATTCTCTGTTATGTCGCCTTCATACTCACTATGCCATAGTTAAGCCCTCATCTCATCTGTTCTTCATCATCTTATCCCAGCTTATAATTTTATCTTTGGCTTTACTTTAGGTCTTTCAAGGTGAACTCTCTTAAATAATTAATTCTTTTATCGTTACAGTTGTTTGAAAACTTACTCCAAATGTTGGTCATTCAAACAGGGTAAAGTCTTTTTTTCTCTTACGTATAGTTAGGAAGAGGGAAGTCCAGGGCTCTATGTTGGCTCAAGGATCCTCAGAAATTCAGACACCTTCCAGCTCAATGCTCTCCTGTACCTTGGGTGTTGTCTTTATAGTAAGGATTCACAGTGACTGCTTGAGAGCCCACTATCATGTTCACATTTCAGGTAGTAGGGTGCAGAAAAGGGAGAAAACAGGTCTCTCTCTTTGAGGACACAGCCCAGAAACCACATACAACACATTACCTTTTACTTCACTCAAGAGTTAGTCTCATAGCTTTACTCAGTCTGGAGAATGCAGTGCTCTCTGATTGGCTATATGACCTATGCCCATCTAAAATGTCAGGGGTTCCTTTCTAGGGAAGAAGGGAAGAACACCTGGTGGTCCACCATGCTGCTTCATGGTATCTCTGTAGAGCCACCCATTCTCTACTTTTATTCTTCTGCTCAGGGAAGCTGGGTCCCTCCTCTTTTTCAAGGTAACACCTTTCACATGTGCTGGTGATTGCATCCACTTTAATAACCATTCAAAACTGCTTTCTGGTTTTGGGAATTATGTTAAGTGTGTTAATTTCTCTTTTTATTTCTGGCAACGGACATTTTCCCTGTGTCTACCATTTATCATATTTGATTTCTTTCAAGTTGGAGTTATTCCACAGAGGTTTATTTATTATGTTATTTATTTATTTATTATGTTATTTATTATTGTTTTGTTTTGAGTCTTTGAAACTTGTTTTAATTAAGAAACTGTGGCAGTATGTAATCTTTTCAGATGCTTTATTAATGTTGTTATTTAAAAGTCTATAATTGATTAGGAATACATTATTAGTTTCAAGAAATGGTACACCAATTCCATTTCATTTTGTCTGGGCTATTCAGATCTAGGAGACTACCTGTAATCTTTTATCAGAGAGGACAATTTGGAGGTAAATTTCCATTTCAATATTAAATGTTAACTGGGGCCATGATCCGTGTCTGGGTCTTAATTTATCCGTGTGACTGAATCACAACACAGAGAGGACAATGGAAGGAGAATTTTTATTACTTACATTTTCCGAGAAAAAGGGGCACCCTATGTCATGCAAGGCCACATGTGGAAGCACCAGGCTTGGTCAGGAGTAAGGCAGAAGCATGGTTTCTATGGAAAACCATGAAACCATCATGGATTCCATGGGAAAGGCAAGGCAGGAAGAGGGAACAGTTTAGGACTGGCTAGTTTGAATAATTACAGTGGGCTCTAGAACATAGGAGTTGTCCCTGGCTGTCTTGTACCTGGCCCTGGGACGATCACAGCACTAGAATATTGCCTCTTGGAGTGTAGAGTTAGAGTAGGTGCTTTGGAATAAGGGCTCTGGATTGGGTAGTTTACATATGATTGGCGTGTCCTTGCCAATCTCTTTGTTATCTCTAAGAACTGGCTAGCCTTGCAAGGGACAGTCTCTTCAGCCCACAAGATTTTTAAGACATAAAAACATCATAAGGTACAGAAAATTAAAAAAAAATGATTAAACATCCTGCCATTATTTTCTTAGTTCTCTTCTCAGGTAACTCACTACCTCCTCTTTTTTCTCTTGCTGTCAGGCTGTGCTTTTCTGTGAAGTTCAGACTTCAGCCACCTGCTTTTCTTTCTTTACATATTTCCAGTCTGTTCCTGACTACATGCACCCTTGGGGCTTTAAGCAATGTCCCCTTTCAGTCTATCGCGGATAGGCATATGGTCTTGGCCTGGTTACTCTCTGGGCATCTGATTCCTCATCTATAAAATGAGGATAACAGTGGGCAGTTTTATTTTTCCTCTAATCTATACTTTTCATCTCAGAACCTGTAACCAACCCTGCAAAGAGACCTCTTTCTAAGACAAGGAGTTGAGGATATTCTCTATCACAAAAATGTTTTCCTTGAAGAACAGGAGGGAAGATGAAACATCTCTGGGTTAGATAGGAAAGGAAGGGGAGGAAACAGTTGTCAAAACTCTCCACCATCCAGCTGAATGTCAGCACTCTAATTTTGCTTTTATATTAGCCCTTATGGGCATTCATTTTAGATCTTTATAATATGAATGCCCACCATCTGCCAGCAAAGGCCATTCGTTGCAGTGCAATAGGTCTTTGTTAATTGTTTTGCTTATTTCCCTCTCTGTGTTTTTTCTCATGCTCATGCTCTTCCCTCTGCCTTGCACGCCCTCTCACCTTCATCTTTCTTTTAAATGCAATCCTTTAAGCCCAGTGCTCACACTTCTGATTTCCTTCTCTGATTTTTCTGGTCTGCATTGAGCTCCACTTCTTGAGTAGGAGTCAGGACCACTGAATGGCCCCTTGACTAACCCTAATTGCTACATATGTGTCAGCTTTTAAAATTGGACCTTAAGCTTTGGATGTTTGAAGACCACTCGGAATGCTCTGCCAATGTTAGATGTCTATGATAATAGTTGACACAGTGCATTTCCTGCCAGAGCTCTCATTGTTACACCGTTTATCCTGCTACACCTGCTGAGAAAGAGGCTAAGTTCTCTAAGTTTTTTGCTGCTTTATAACTCAGTGCCTCCCCCAATACAATCCCTTCTGGTAAGGCATTCCCTCCATCGTCACTGCTGTTTTGTCTTATTGCTTTAAAACTTGGTCAATTCTATAAGCCTTGGTTTTCTTATCTGACTCTCCCTAGGCTGTCAGTCCCTTGAGGGCAGCGACTTGCAATGCCTGATACACAGTAAGTGCTCAAGAACTGTTCTTAGTATGACTGAATGAATAAAAGTCCCAGCTGGATTGACACATTTTATGCTCCCATCCATGCAGACCTCACTATTTCTTTTTTTTTTTTTTCTTGAGAGGGCGTCTCACTGTCACCCAGGCTGGAGTGCAATGGCATGATCGGCTCACTGCAACCTCTGCCTCCTGGGTTCTCCTGATTCTCCCTCCTCAGCCTCCCAAATAGCTGGGACTACAGGCGCACACATCACACCCGGCTAATTTTTGTATATATATATATATATTTTAGTAGAGATGGGGTTTTGCCATGTTGGCCAGGCTGGTCTCGCAATCCTGACCTCAGGTGATCCACCTGCCTCGGCCTCCCAAAGTGCTGGGATTACAGACATGAGCCACTGCGCCCGGCCTCCTATTTTATCTTGAAGGCTAATGTTTTACCAGCACTGAGAGGGACAGAATGTGCCATGAATTATGGATTCCATTTGATCCTTGTAGAGACAATCTCAATATTTTTCCCTGTGGGTGCTTGAGTGAACCAAATTAGCCCCACGCTTGTCAGATTCTTCCCTCTCTTTGTGCTGCAGATGAAAGTATAAGAAGTGAAAACTGGAACTCTCTTGACCTTTTCAAGTCTTCAAATAATGATTTTCTAGACAGATAAGGCTAAATTGGTATTGGATCTCCGCTCGGGAGCAGGAAGGGTGGCTGTTTATGGGCTGCACATGTATTGCTCACTGTTTCAGTTTCTTATTTTCTGCCTGGTGGAGGAAATTAAAACTCTGATGGTCAGATTAGGTGGTTCTAAGCCTCTGCCCCTTGCCTGCCACTGCAGATGTGAGCATTAGGCTTATCTACCAGTTCAGGTGAGGTGGTCGATAATTTAAACACTTGACAGAATAGCCAAGGTAATAAGATCCTTAAAGGGCTAGTAAATTGTTAAAAAAAGAGAGATGCAGAAAGGTCCACAACCAAAACCAAAACAAAAGGAAACAGACAAATATCCTCACCCTGGGCTTCCCAGCCACAGAGCAAAGGGTCACCTACCCGGAATAAGGTAGAAGGCATTGTCAAAATGCTCTACTTTGTGGGCCTGCCTTCCTATCTGGACTGCCTCTGTATCTCATTCTTTTGAGTTGAAGTACCTAAAGTGGAGCTGTATGTTAACCTGGAGACACTTTGCTGTTGGCTGGCATAAACACAACTGTCATCCAGTTGTTTAGCTGGGCTGGAGGAACTGGACCACAAACCAGGTAAATCTTCAAGGGGAAAGGAGACTGGCAAGGCTTGGAGGACAAGGGCTATTGCTACATCACTTGGGCAGCAACTGGAGGGCACTGGTTGATTTCCTGAAAAACAGAGATTAGTGGTGGTAGGAAAGGTCCTTAAAAAATACGTGTAACCTACTTCTCAGTGTCGCCAAGACCAGCTAGCAACAGCCTCTTCAAAGCATCCTTATCAAGGGCTATTAGTCTGTCCACCTTTATTGGGTGCCTTAATGTCTTGGGAAAATGAAAATCAGAAGACCAGATAGAAAATTGAAGTCATCTCATTGTATTCAGTTTAGAGGTGGGAATCATTACAAAATGTGCCTGCTCTTCTGTGTTACTAATCCTCTTATGGGGTGGCTTTAACCTCAAATAATGTAATTCTGTACTATCTGGGATAAAGTATTATGGGAAATAAACCTTGAATATCTATTCCCTAAGATTGAGCAGAAATTAAGCTTTTTTCTCTGTTCTGTAATTGAAGGATACTGTGTATCATTGCATCTGACTCTCACAACAGTGTGACTTTTCTTCAAAAACCAGTGGAGCAGGACTGGTTTGTGGTTATTTCACACAAATAAAGAATCCGAGAGTCATAATGGAACACTAGCTAAAGCCTAAATAAGACTATACCAAAAAAAAAAAAACAAAAAAACAAAAAAACACAACACTAATAAGATGCTGGAGTGTTTCTCTCCATCTTGTAATCTCTTGCTCTCTCTTAGTATTTCTCTTTGTCTCTCCATCTTTGTCTCTGTCTCTCCGTCTTTCTATCTCTATTTTTCCTTCTGTTTATAGAAGGAAGGGAGGTTTCTATTAATAGGTATCACATGGTCACTGTCTCCCATCACCTTTTCATTTCACTAAAAACATTTCTCCTGCCTGGGCAAAATTGTTCAGAACAGCATTTACCACTGTTCTTTAATTTACCTAATGAAAGACAAAATTACTATTTATGTGCAGTTTATATAAATTTTTGCAGTCCTTAAGCACGAAATTATAAAATGGTATGACCCTTCCATTAAAAAGGCTGAGTAGTTCTAGCCTGTACAGAGCCAAGATGGTCAGAGGTCCCTTCTTTCAGTCTTGAACAGACTTGCAAAGGGTTGATCCTAAGCCACACTTTCTAAAAGGCCATTGGTAAGGCCTAGGATGAAGCAATGCTGAAAAACCATGTCTTATGAGCAGGGGAATCTGTAACCTGGAAAAGAAATGACTGAAGTGGGAATGTAGTGGTTGTCTTGTCCTAATGAGAGGCAAGGCCAGCTGGACTTCGTGTGTCAAGTTGGGACTTGAAGAACTTTTCTCTAGCTAGCTAGAGGTTTGTAAAATGCACCTAGCAGTGCTCTGTAAAAATGCACCAATCGGCGCTCTGTAGCTAGCTAGAGGTTTGTAAAATGCACCAATCAGTGCTCTGTAAAAACCCACCAATCACTGCTCTATAAAAACTCACCAATCAGTGCTCTGTAGTTAGCAAGAAGTCTGTAAAATGGACCAATCAGCAAAACATAGGCAAGGACAAACAAAAGAATACAAGCTGGCCACCCCAGCTAGCAGCAGCAACCCGCTTAAGTCCCCTTCCATGCTGTGGATGGCTCTTCACAATAAATCTTGCTGCTGCCCACTTTTAGGTCCATGCCACCTTTAAAAGCTGTAACGCTCACCAGGAAGGTCTGTGACTTCATTCTTCAAGTCAGTCAGACCACAAACCCACTGGAAGAAACCAACTCCAGACACACTAAGACATTTAAAATGCTGTTAGGTTGTGAAGGGGCAGATTTTGTTCAGAACTAGGCCTGACCTCTAGGAGTTTTCGTCAGGGAGAGCTGAGCTTATTAAAAGGAGGAGAAACTTTTCCATCAGAAGTACTAAGTAAGGTAGTGAGCCCTCTGTTAGTTGCAGTATTCAAGCAAAGACCAAATACTCACCTGTGAAAATGTTGTGGGTGAGATTCGGCTGGGTTACACTGTGTACCTGAATCTTGGGTGAGGTTTCCCCGAGAATTAGCACTCACGAGAGCAAGAATTTTCCTGTATTTGAGTTTCTACACCAGAAATACAATGAATCTCGGTTTGGGGAAGACATGTAAACTTGAAAATACTTTAAGTGATGCTACAGTGAATGCATTGTAGATTCAAATAATAGAATCAGTAAAAGATGAGGTAACAGGAACTTATAAATTTTTTTTTTTTTTTTTTTTTTTTTTTTTTTTTTTTTTTTTTTTTTTATTGAGGCGGAGTTTGCTCTGTCTCCCAGGCTGGAGTGCAGTGGCTCGTTGATCTCAGCTCACTGCAAGCTCGCCTCCCAGGTTCACGCCATTTCCTGCCTCAGCCTCCCGAGTAGCTTGGGACTACAGGCGCCCGCACTGCGCCTGCTAGTTTTTTGTATTTTTTAGTAGAGAGCGGGGTTTCACCGTGTTAGCCAGGATGGTCTCAATCCCTGACCTCGTGATCAGCCGTCTCGGCCTCCCAATAGTGCTGGGATTACAGGCTTGAGCCACGTGCCCGGCCAGGAACTTATAAAATTTTTAATGGTGGTTTCTCTGTGTCTGACCCAGTAATTCAAAATATTGGTGTTGTTACAAATAAATAATTTTAATATGCAAAATAGCAGTACAGTAAGAGATTACGGCAACGGTTCTTATCTAGGAGTGATTTTGCCTCATCACCAGTGGACGTTTGGAAACTTTTGGAGACACTTTTTATTGTCATGACTGAGGGAGTGCTCCTGGCATCCAGTGGGTGGAGGCTGAACATCTTACAATGCACAGGACAGCCCCCACAACAAAGAATTATCCAGTCCAAATGTAGTGCTGCATTGAGAAGCCTTGCTCTGTGGAGATCATGAATGTAACTATGAGAGTAATAAAAATTGCTTCAACCACATCACATGGATTCAGAAAATGCTATACTTCAAATAACCGTGAAGGGAGTGAAGATGATGTGTTTTGAAGGGATGTATTTTGAAGGGCAGTGTTTTGTGTTGTGTGACTCGAAATACAGCTCTGGTGACAGCAGGCATTCTGTTGTCAGCAGTGTGTATGAAGAGTTTCAAGAAAGCTGTTTCATAAGACGTGAGGGAGAAAAAGCCACATTTCTAAATCAATATGTTACTGTATACAATAAGTGACATTAAATGTTTATATATAACTAATTTAATGAAATAAATCATATAGCTATTTAGCAATTTTATCTAGTTTAAAAGTTGATATATGGAAGTGAGTCAGACACAGGTTTTTTAATTTTCTCATTGGGAAAATGGCTGCATGCCTTACATTCAGGCTAGCCTTGAATTTGGACATGTACAGAAAATCGAATTTCAGAGTCCTATGTTCTGTGTTGGTTATGGCATAATTTTTTTGGTTATGATATAAAATCACTTCAATCTTATGAGCCTGGAAACAACTTCCAAAGGCAATCAAGTCTTTCCTGCTTTCATTTGCTTTAAAAAGATTACATACTGTAAAACTCAGCACATTGTATGAATTTTGACAAGTGGATAGTCATGTAACCACCACCACAATCGAGATGCAAAATACTACTACCAATCCTGCAAACTCCCTCATGCTGTCCCTTTGTAATCAACCTCTTTCCTCTGGGTTCCCATTTTTTATATTTATTCTTACACATTTTACAAGTAAAATGTTCATTTTCAAAATAAACTTTTCTGCGGAGACCCAGCATCTAAATAAGACCCATGCAGAGCTTCTTCGGACAAAGCAAGGCATTGAGGCTCAAATCTACCTGCCCTGCTCCCCTCTGGCCCCAACTAGGGTCTTGGGTATTTTTCTGGGAGACTGATGCTCTGCATAATAATCAACATCACTAATTAAATTCCTCCATTGATCCAAAGTTTGGTGAGTCCATAATTACAGTGTGACAGGCTAGTAGCTGGGGAGGTAGGAAGGAACTAGATAGACAGACAGGGTCCCTGCCTTTAACAAGCTTAGAGTCTAGTAGAGAGACATTCACCCAACATGCTCGTAAATAAAATGTAAAATGGAAAATTTGCTCAGTGTCAAAAAGGAAAATTACATGGTGCTTTGAGGGGAAGTGTCAGTTAAGCTTAGGCAAGAATGGCGACCTCTGTGATAGAATTGCCCCGGTCGTCATTCATGTTCTAGGTAGAGGGAAGCTTCAGGAGGGCCCCCAGGTGGAAAGTGCTTAGAGAGCCACGAGAAAAGCTATGTGGTGGACAAGCAAGGAGTTCCTGGAGAATTAGGCAGGAGTCAGGCTGAACAGGGCTTTGTTGTGTCATAAAAAATAAATTGAAAATAAAAAATGGACTTTATCTTAAGGTTTAGAGTCACTGAAGGGTTTTAAGTAGGGGAGCGACATGATTGGATCTCTCTCTCTCTCTGTCTCTCTCACTGGTTGCTCCATGCAGAATGGATTAGAGTGCGGCTGGGCAAATGGGGAGGTGGTGGGAACAGTGAAAAGGCCATTGCAGCAGCACAGTCAGGTGATGACAGTGGCTGGGCTAAGTAGGTGAAGCTGAAAATGAAGGCAAATCTGTGTGGGAGGTAAGATGAATGATGGCTTGAACTGGGCTGATGAGAGTGTTTGGGAGCTTGACCAAATTTCTGGCTCAAGTGGTTGCATTTACTAAGGTGCAGCCCTCTTGACAAGGATCAGGGTGTATAAGGAGAACCAAGAGTCCACCTCTGGACAAGTTAGATTGTGGTGCATGGGAGACCTCCAGAAAGAAACGCTGATGAGGCAGATGGAGATCAAGGCCTGGACTTTCGGAGTTGGCCTCCCAGTGATCAGTTACTTATTCTTTAGAAACGCCCATCTTGCCCTCATGCCTGGATTAGGTATTGGGGTAAAAATATAGCTGTGATGTGACTATTGTCCTGGAACCACTGGAAAAGGAAATAGGATACATTTGGATTAGTGTTGTAAAAGAAATACGAGAGATCAGGGGACACAATTTTTTTTTTTTTGCCTAAGGGAGTCAGGAAAGTTACATTTCTATCTTTGCTAGATGGAGGGTTTCCTAGATGGAAAGTGGGAAGTGTACCATTCTAAGGAGAGAAAGCAGTATATGCAAAGTTTGCAAGGAATGAAAATGAATGGTCCATGCAGGAAATTTCAAGTAGTTTAGTGGAGGAAGGTGGTGGAGTGTGTGTATAATGGGAGGTGGTTGGAAATTAGGATTTCTGGGGTTTTAGTGTTGAACTTACACAACCTGCAAGGGAGAAGCCAGGAAGGGCTGCAAGGAGGGGAGAGACAACAGACATCACATCTGTGGCCGTAGACTGCAGCGTGGACTGGAGTAGGAGAGACTGGAGTAGGAGAGACTGGAGTAGGAAGCATGGAAGGATGTTGCAGTTGCCCGGATGAATGAGTGTGTGTGTAGGGGTGGGGAGTCATCTCAAGGCTGTGGCAATAATTGGAGAGAAAAAGATAATTTAGGGATTTAGGAGGCAGAATCTACTGGTCTTGGTGAAAGAAGAGATGAAAGGAACGTAATATTATGTTGTTTCTATTTTGAACAAACAAGTGTAAGTGATGCTGTTAACAACAACTGCAGGCTCCAGATGAGAAGGAGTTTTGTGGTGAAGTAATAAATCCTGTGCTGTGCATGTTTGTGAGTTTTTGACGGGCCCCCATGGACCTTCAGTTGGCGATCAGGATGCTGTGAGCCTGTCCACTGACCGACTTGCTGGCACATTGTCACTGACCTAGCCATACTGAATTGCTTTCCAGTGATTTGCTTATGTTTCTCTTCAGATTGTGAATATTCTTGAAGAAAGAAATTGTATCATATTTTCCCTTTCTCTCCAGTGGATATGTCATACCTCAGTGTGTTAGAGATTTTTTACTTCAAACTACAATAAGACACAAATTTTACATCATGCACAGACATCCATCTAAAACATACCTAAAACAAAAGCTTTATAAAATGCTTGCCCACAGCATCTGCAGTGCACTTTTATCTCTCCTTTCCTCTCCTCTTCTCATTTCTCTCTTCATTTTCGATTTGAATTTTATTTTAAGAAGTTACCCCTTCCTATATTTTGTTTGGGACTAGTGAGCGGACTCTGGAGTGAGTCAGCCACTGACATACATCACAGGGTGTGGGAACAATCTTGGAATCCAAGTGAGACAGACTTAGGTTTTGAATTCTACTCTGTCACTGACTAGCCATATGGTCTTGGGCACATCATTTAGCTTCTCTGAGCTTCAACTTTCTCGTCTATAAAATGGAGATAAACCCCTGACTCATAGTAAAGATAAAATCAGAAAGCAAATGCACATAAATGAACCTAGTTGCATCAGTTTGTTTTGCTGCTCTAACAAGTCACCATAAAATTAGTGGTTTAAAACAACACAAATTTATTATCTTACATTTCTGGAGGTCAGAAGTCCAAAATAGGCCTTAGTTGGCTAAAATCCAGTTGTCAGCAGAGCTGCATTCCTTCTGGAGGTTCCATGAGAGAATCTGTTTCCTTGCCTTTTATGGCCGTCAGCTGCCACCTGTCTGTATTCGTTAACTGATGACCTCTTTCTCCAACTTGAAAGCCAAGAGTGTAAAATCTTCAAATCTCTCTCAGGCTCTGGCCTTCTACCTCCTTCTTCCACATTTAAAGGGCCCTGTGTACACTGGTCTCATCCAGATAATCCAGGACAATCTTTTTGTTTAAGGTCAGCGAATTATCAACCTTATTTCCACTTGCAACATGAATTACCCCTTGCCATTTAACATAACATATTCACAGCCTCTGGGATTAGGATGTGGACACCTTTGGCAGGCTGTTATTCTGTTCACCAGCATAGCACAATGAGTAGAACCTCACATATGTTCAATAAAGACTTGATGACATTGGAGTTTCCTTGTAACTCTAGGACTCCATGAAATAAAAAAAAAAAAAAAAAAAAAAATACCAGTGCAACACACACACACACAATTTAACCCATAAGTGCATTTTCAATCTTAACAACAAGATTCCCATTTTACCTTCGGGAAACTGCTATTGTCACTGGTAACTTGAGTTCTTTCCTTACTTTCTATTAGTTGCAAAGAAAGAACACCCAGTTGGGAACAAAGTAAGTAGGTTTTATTCCTGACCAGGAATGAAGAAGGTGAGCTCTAACTACACCTTCTACCAAACGACAGAAGGCATAAGGTCTTTAAGGACTGGGTATGGGGTGGGAGAGGAATGTTAGTATGTGCAGGTCGGGACTCCAGACATACAGACTCAATTCATAAACACATATCCTTACACAACCCAGGTAAAATGGCAGAGATTTTCTTTTTGGGAGGAAATGTTGGGATTATAATGATATGTTAAGAATCTAAAGGCATCTGGGGAGCCCTCTGTTCCATTGTGTGCCAATTTGAAGGTCTTATCTCCCTCTGGAATTTGGTCAGAGGTCACAAAACTCTGGTGCTGTGTCCGGAATTGGTGGGTTACCGGTCTCGCTGACTTCAAAAATGAAGCCGCAGACCCTCGCAGTGAGTGTTACAGTTCTTAAAGATGGTGTGTCCAGAGTTTGTTCCTTCAGATGTGTCCAGAATTTCTTCCTTCTGGTGGGTTCGTGGTCTCACCGACCTCAGGAGTGAAGCTGCACACCTTTGCAGTGGGTGTTACAGGTCTTAAAGGTGGTGAATCTGGAGTTGCTCATCCCTCCAGGTGGGCTTGTGGTCTTGCTGGCTTCAAGAGTGAAGTTGCAGGCCGGGCGCGGTGGCTCAAGCCTGTAATCCCAGCACTTTGGGAGGCCCAGACGGGTGGATCACGAGGTCAGGAGATCAAGACCATCCTGGCAAACCCGGTGAAACCCCGTCTCTACTAAAAAATACAAAAAGTTAGCCGGGTGAGGTGACCGGCGCCTGTAGTCCCAGCTACTCTGGAGGTTGAGGCAGGAGAATGGTGTAAACCCGGGAGGCGGAGCTTTCAGTGAGCTGAGATCTGGCCACTGCATTCCAGCCCGGGGGACAGAGCAACA
>NW_016812423.1:176430-181045 GCF_001698545.2 Rhinopithecus bieti
TTTTTTTTTTTTTTTTTAAATACATTGCTTCACTTAAACAGAAGTTTAAAATAGTCTTGAACTCAGGCATTACCATCGAAACATCTTTCTAAATGCTTTGCTTCAACTGTGAATTTACGTACCTTTTCAATGCCAGTGCTTAAGTTAACAATAAGTGTGTTGACCAGGCCAGCCCTCAGGCCAGTCTTACTGAGTTCTCCTAGAGGCTTTACTCTCAAACTGATCATTTATCAATACTTCCACTTCCCGTAAGAGAGAAAGGAAAGGAGTGAGCAGAGAGAGAGAGAGAGGTGGGGGCAGAGAGGAGAATCAACAAGAGGAAACACACGTTCAAACGTGTGCTGTATGCAGTACGTCGCCAATACATATTTTGTGAATGAATAGTAAAAAAATCAATATTAAAAAAAGAGCAAGTCATATTTTGAAAATGACAAAACCAGATGCTTTTCTGGGGATTGTGTCTTGAAAAAAGGAAGTGGAGTTATAATAAGACCAAGTCTCAGTAAATGCTAGCATTATGATTATTTTACATTTTTTTAAAATTATACTTTAAGTTCTAGGGTACATGTGCACAACGTGCAGGTTTGTTACATATGTATACATGTGCCATGTTGGTGTGCTGCGCCCATTAACTCGTCATTTACATTAGGTATATCTCCAAATGCTATCCTTCCCCACCCCTCCACACAATAGGACCCGGTGTGTGATGCTCCCCTTCCTGTGTCCAAGTGATCTCAGTGTTCAATTCCCACCTACGAGTGAGAACATGCAGTATTTGGTTTTCTGTTCTTGTGATAGTTTGCTGAGAATGATGGTTTCCAGCTGCATTCATGTCCCTACAAAGGACACAAACTCATCCTTTTTTATGGCTGCATAGATTCCATGGTGTGTATGTGCCACATTTTCTTAATCCAGTCTGTCACTGATGGACATTTGGGTTGATTCCAAGTCTTTGCTATTGTGAATAGTGCCGCAATAAACATATGTGTGCATGTGTCTTTCTAGCAGCATGACTTATAATCCTTTGGGTTTTAAAGTGTTTCTCCTAGACTTGACATGGGAGCACGTACAAGGCTCTTGCTGTTTATACTGGAAAATCTGCCTCTCCTGCCAATGAGATTAAAGAGCGAAATCCCTTTATGCTTAGCCAGCCTGAAGCCTGCAATCAAGGTAGCACCTAATTCCCTAGCACCTTGACTGCCAGAGATTTCAATGGAGGAGCAACAGTAGCACAAAATGTTTCTGGGAGGTCTTGAAGCAGCTTACGCAGCTGCAGCCGGGGCGGGGGGAAACAGGTAGAGGATGGGGAATTGGGAACCACAAGTTGAGTTTATCACAGCTCCTCCTTCTCTGAGGAGGTGAGATCAAGCAAGACCAAGCCCTTAACAGCTAGCAGAAAGGAGGTGAAGGACATCACATTCATTTCTATGTGGGGCCCTCATGGCATCAGGCTTGAGGAATTTTGCAACCATATGAATGATGGATTGACTTTTTCAGACTCCATTTGTTCTTCGCCACTCATGAAGAATTGAAGTTTTCAATTTTTCAGACATTTTGCCTCTAGATGAATGATTGAATCATGTAGTTGTCAGCTGATGTCTGATATCATATTGATTCAGGTTAGGGCTGTCTAGAATACGAGGTTGTTTGTTCTTCTGAAGCCATGAGGAGGGGCCTTGCTGAGCACATTTCTGTAACACAGTGCCTACTCCAGAGGAGACCCTTGGTAAATTTTTGTTGAATTTAAGAGGTAATAGATTTAAATTGCTTCTGAACAGACTTTTGTACCCATTTTCTTGACTGCCGGCCAACGAATTCCATGGAAATGAACTCTACTGTTTTTGTGAGATAAGATTTCATAGTGGTAAAAAGGAAAACTCTGGAATTAGACCTATGATCAAATCTGCATTTGCACAGTTACTTACAGGCTATGTGACCTTGAGACAATTACTGAAATTATCCGAGCCTCTGTTTACCCATCTGTAAAATGGAAATAATAACATTGCCAACTTATAGAATTCTTGTGAGCATTAGTTAAGCATCAGGGGAGACACTGATTCAGGTGGATCGTTTCCACTGCTTGGATGTAATGGATTGTTGTGTATCATTTTCATTTTCCTCTGGTGGTAGCACTTGCCAGCATGTGTTCTTCTTCAGGATGCTTGGACTTTTTACCTGCAGGAACCAAGAGAAGATGATCCAGAGAGAGAAGCCTCCTGAGGTGTAGGGTTGGAGAGAGTCCAGCCCTACGGGAGCATTGTCTGCTGCCTGAAGGGGTTTCTATAGGTGTATCTTTCTTCACCCCAGGGTGAATTTTATTTCTTAGAGCAATACCTCTCAGGTCCTTTGGCTATGCTTATCAATTCCACCACCTCTGGAGAGAGGACTGTGATGGGGAGGCCTTGGGGTGAAGTTTTCAGGAGGAGGCTCTGTGGGAGGCCTCAGAGGGTTGTCAGTAGAGCAGCCTGTGAGCCAGCCTGAAAGTGCGTGCGGCTGGCATGGAGTAGCTCTGCTCACCTCTTTCTCCAGCTCTCCCACATCCCCTCAGCCTTCCAGCAGCCCCTGCTCAGATCTTTCCCTCAGGAAGTCTCTCCTTCATAATGCTTTGTCCCTGCCACTGTGAGCTCACACGTCTTTCTTAGCATTATGTGGTAATGGCTGGTTTATGACAGCACAGATAATAACATGTTTATCTTGATATCTTAGGCTACTAGTAGAATCCTGGCACATCATGGGAGCTCCTTGACTTTTTCTACCCTTCCAAAGTTAGGATGCTTTGGGCTGCAGGTAACAGAACCCTCGATGAACGCTAACTTTATTTCTGAAGATGTTCATCAACTTACAAAGCGGTTTAGAGGTAGGCAGTACCAGGTCTTTCGGTGGTTCAACAATTTTGGCTGGGACCCAGACACTTTATATCATGAGTATCCAATCCTTGGCTTCCCTGGGCCACACTGAAAGAAGAATTGTCTTGGGCCACACATAAAATACATGAACACTAACAATAGCTGGTGAGGTTAAAAAAAAAAAAATCACCAAACCTCATAATGTTTTAAGAAAGTTTGCAAATTGGTGTTAGGCCACATTCAAAGATGTCTTGGGCCGTGAATTGGACACACTTGCTTTATATTCTTCTTCTCTGAAACGTTGTGCTGATGCTTCAGCCTCAGGTTAGTACCTCATGGGTATAAGATGGCTGGTCCAACTCCAGGGCCCTGTGTTCTCAAAGAACTGCCACAGGAAGGGTGGTACCAAATCTCTCAAGCTCTCTCCTTAGAGAGATCGTATCTTTTTATTCTACACATGAAGGCCCCCTACGGACTTCCCCTTATGAATCATTGGCCAGAACTGTGTCTACCCCAAGACCAATCTAGGGCTAAGATAAGTGGATTTCCTATTGAGTTAGAATGATCATGACTCGTACCTTGAACGGTGGTCTTGGGTTATGCTTCGTTCCCTGTGATCAAGGAACCTCAGCCCATTAGCAGGGAGATGGAGAGGAATTGCCTGTGGGGCCAACAGTGAACATCTCCTACATGCTCCCCTTCCAAATCCTGCATGCCTCCTTCCTGGGGACTTAATCCATGACCCATGCCTGTAACCTTTGTTTTCTTCTAGAGATCAAAATCCCCACTAGACTAGTTGTTCTGAAGGGTTAAGAAATAACCCCGTCACATGTTCGTTTTTGCTATGTTTGTCTGTTCTGTCTCTCTCAGTACAGTGTAAAATCTTTAAAGATAAAGACACCAGCCTGGGCAAATGGTGAAACTCTGTCTCTACCAAACAAATACAAAAATTAGCCAAGTATAGTAACCCATACCCTGTTGTCTCAGCTAGTGGGGAGACTGAGTTAGGAGGATCGCTTAAGCCCGGGAGGCAGAGGTTGCCGTGAGCCGAGATAGCACCGCTGCACTCCAGCCTGGGTGACAGAGTGAGATTCTGTCTCAAAAAAAAAAAGAAGATAAATACTATATTATATTTATTTTTGTCTCTAGTATCTAGCACAGATCTTGGCAGTTCAATAGGCTTGCTGAATGAAACAAGTGACTGAAGTCCAAAATTTAGTGAGAAAGCCTTGTAGACTGGGGTAGGGATGAGGTTCCAGTTCAGTAAATAACTTACATGTGTAGCATAGAAGAATAATTTTCCTAAATGCAAGGCTAGTGTCACACTCATGTCTATCTCTCTTGCAATGAGAATGCTGGGCCACTGCACAGGAGTACTGACTACATATTTATGACATTGAATTGGATGTCCTCAGGAGAGGAGGATAGACAAGTGGCCCCCAGCTTGCCACTGAGGTCCACCTGCCCGGGGACTCACCAGCTTTGGAGAGGTCATCAGATTGCTTGATGTGTCATTCACACTACTGTACATGGTTCCTTTTTGGTTTCTTTTGTCTTTTCTTTTACACTACTAAATTCTTAAGCACTCCAGTATCTCTGGAGCCATAGGAAATGGTTATTTCCTAGGATGGGGAAATCCTTTGAAAAAGGCTTATCTTTGCCTCATAGGCTGCAAGTGGTTCAGGACTGACCCTCTCTTTGAGCTTGTTTTCTCGTTCTCTAAATTGTTTTATTTTTATTATTTTTATTTATTTATTTTTATTTATTTA